>NC_041005.1:31041868-31341868 GCF_004193775.1 Glycine soja
AAAGATGGGAAAGTACGAATGTGTGTAGATTATCGGGACCTGAATCGGGCCAGTCCCAAGGACAATTTTCCTTTACCACACATCGATATCCTCGTAGATAACACGGCCAATTTCGCTTTATTTTCCTTCATGGACGGTTTCTCTGGTTACAATCAGATAAAGATGGCGCCCGAGGATATGGAAAAGACTACTTTCGTCACCCTGTGGGGAACGTTCTGTTACAAGGTGATGTCCTTTGGACTCAAGAATGCCGGGGCAACTTATCAACGGGCCATGGTAGCTTTGTTCCATGATATGATGCATCAAGAGATCGAGGTCTACGTGGACGACATAATTGCTAAATCTAAATCCGAGGAAGAACACCTTGTCAACCTGCGGAAATTGTTCGAAAGGCTTAAGAAATATCAATTAAGGTTGAACCCCGCTAAGTGTACCTTTGGGGTCAAATCAGGGAAATTGCTTGGTTTCATTGTAAGCCAGAAAGGGATAGAGGTAGACCCCGAAAAAGTGAAGGCTATCCTTGAGATGCCAGAACCCCGTACAGAGAGGCAAGTCCGAGGTTTCCTGGGGCGCTTGAATTATATTGCCAGATTCATATCGCAGCTCACCGCCATTTGTGAGCCGTTGTTTAAACTCTTGCGCAAAAACCAAACTGATCGGTGGAATGAGGATTGCCAAGAGGCTTTTGGAAGGATCAAAAAGTGCCTAATGAATCCTCCCGTGCTTATGCCACCAGTACCTGGAAGGCCTCTCATTTTGTACATGACAATCTTGGACGAGTCAATGGGGTGTATGCTGGGGCAACATGACGAATCCGGGAAGAAAGAGCGCGCTGTTTACTACCTAAGTAAGAAGTTCACGACCTGTGAGATGAATTACTCCTTGCTCGAAAGAACGTGTTGTGCTTTAGTATGGGCATCCCATCGCCTAAGGCAGTACATGCTGAGCCATACTACCTGGTTGATATCCAAAATGGACCCGGTTAAGTACATCTTTGAAAAGCCAGCTCTCACAGGACGAATCGCCCGGTGGCAAGTCTTGCTATCTGAGTTTGATATAGTCTACGTCACCCAAAAGGCGATAAAAGGAAGCGCTTTGGCAGATTATTTGGCTCAACAGCCTCTTAACGACTACCAGCCCATGCATCCGGAATTCCCGGATGAGGACATCATGGCCTTGTTCGAGGAAAAGTTGGACGAAGATCGGGACAAATGGACTGTATGGTTTGACGGAGCGTCAAACATTCTAGGTCATGGCGTTGGGGCAGTGTTGGTCTCTCCGGACAATCAATGTGTACCTTTCATAGCCAGGTTAGGATTCGACTGCACCAACAACATGGCCGAATATGAAGCATGTGCCCTAGCCGTCCAGGCAGCAATTGACTCCAATGTCAAACTACTCAAGGTGTACGGCGACTCAGCGTTGGTAATCCATCAGCTGAGAGGGGAATGGGAAACTAGAGATCCCAAGCTGATACCCTACAAAGCCTATATCAAGGAATTGGCTAAGACTTTCGATGAGATCTCCTTCCATCATGTTCCCCGCGAGGAAAATCAAATGGCGGATGCACTTGCTACGTTGGCGTCTATGTTCCAGCTAACACCGCATGGGGATCTACCCTACATTGAATTTTGGTGTCGTGGCAAACCCGCACATTGTTGCCAAGTGGAAGAGGAACGGGACGGAAAGCCTTGGTATTACGACATCAAGCGATATGTCGTAAGCAAAGAATACCCGCCAGAGATTGCCGACAACGATAAAAGGACATTGAGGAGGTTGGCAGCCGGTTTCTTCATGAGCGGAAGCATACTGTATGAAAGAAATCACGACATGACACTCCTGCGGTGTGTGGATGCCAAGGAGGCAAATCACATGATTGAAGAAGTCCATGAGGGCTCGTTTGGAACGCACGCCAACGGACATGCTATGGCCAGGAAGATCCTAAGAGCAGGTTATTACTGGCTTACCATGGAAAGTGATTGTTGTGTCCATGTGAGGAAGTGCCACAAATGTCAAGCATTCGCAGATAATGTCAATGCCCCACCACATCCTCTGAATGTCATGTCCGCCCCTTGGCCTTTCTCCATATGGGGAGTAGATGTCATCGGGGCCATTGAGCCCAAGGCCTCGAATGGTCATCGCTTCATCCTCGTAGCGATAGATTATTTCACCAAGTGGGTCGAGGCGGCTTCATATACCAATGTCACGAGGAATGTGGTGGTCAGGTTCATTAAGAAAGAGATCATCTGCCGATATGGTTTGCCAAGGAAGATTATCACGGACAACGGCACCAACCTGAATAATAAGATGATGGCAGAAATGTGCAAGGAGTTTAAAATCCAGCATCACAATTCCACGCCCTACCGGCCAAAGATGAATGGAGCCGTGGAAGCGGCCAATAAGAATATCAAAAAGATTATCCAAAAGATGACCGTGTCATACAAGGATTGGCACGAGATGCTCCCATTCGCCTTACACGGTTACCGGACTTCAGTGCGAACGTCAACTGGGGCAACGCCGTTCTCATTGGTATATGGGATGGAGGCTGTGTTACCGTTTGAGGTAGAAGTCCCGTCATTAAGGATCTTGGCAGAATCCGGATTAAAGGAATCAGAGTGGGCTCAAACACGCTACGATCAGCTCAACCTCATTGAGGGTAAGCGCTTAACGGCCATGAGTCATGGGCGCTTATACCAGCAAAGAATGAAGAGTGCATTCGACAAGAAAGTACGCTTACGTAAGTTCCATGAGGGAGACCTTGTGCTAAAGAAAATGTCCCATGCTGTCAAGGACCATCGAGGGAAATGGGCCCCGAACTACGAAGGACCTTTTGTTGTGAATAGGGCTTTTTCCGGAGGAGCCCTGGTGCTTACCAACATGGATGGCGAAGAGCTACCTTCACCCGTGAACTCTGATGTCGTCAAACAATATTATGCTTAGAAGCTGGGGCAATTAAGGGTGTCGCTGCATGTTCTTTATCTTTATGCGTTTTCTGGATTTCCCCCGGGGATTTCCTGTCTGTTGTATCTCTCGTTACAATCTTTCAAAGAAATGAATGTGGATTCGAGGCTTTTAGTCCTCACGTTAGTTTCACACCTTGCGTTAATCTGTGATCACCTGAGCCCTTCCGCTCAGTTCATGGGATCCCCCAAGCGCTTAATTAGAATTGAACCTGAACCAACTTTCCCTAAATTTTCTGCGTTTGAAAACATTCATGCATACGCATACGCATACGCATGTATATTGTTGTGGAAAAACAGGGGCAGGATCACCTTGGGTTACCTTCTGGAGTAGAGACGAAACATGAACGGCAGAAACCAATCAAGGTAGGGTAATGACGCGGTCAAGATTGGCCATACCTGGTTGTTTATTACTTGCAGGTACTTAAGGACGAACGCAAGTGGGGATGGGGTCACGACCGACCGATCGTTGCCCTTCTCTGTGCGAAACAAGCAGAGAATGTCGCTGCAAGGCAGCCCCGTATCCTTTGTATTTTGCAGCTTTCTTTTACTTTTTGTTTGTTTTTAAAAAGTAAAAAAATAAGTAATCAACGCCTAATTCTAACCTAAGTAAGTTCAAGTTAGGCAAGATGCTAATCCATGAGAAGGGAGGGGACATGGTTAATATTCCCCTCAAAAAAAAAATAAAAATAAAAATAAAAATAAAAAAATGTGCAGGTTAGCTCGCCTGGGCGAGCCACCCCTGCACCAAATTATAAGAATGACGAAAGGGGGGGCGTTTTAACATTCAAAAACTTCTTTTCCCCCCTTTTCAAAAGCCATACCCACGGGATTGACGAGTTTGCAGCCCTAGGGCCCTCCTTTTTCGCATTTTTGATTCCGTTTTGCGCTTTTGTTCATCACCAACAAGTAAGTGTTCCATCCCTAAGCTTTCTAGCTTTTCATTGGTGTATTTTGATCTCCTTTTGGTGCTCTAAATTATGGGAGTATGCTCAAATATATAGGGCAATTTTAGTTTGTTTTCTTGCTTGATTAGGTTGAATTAGGGGTGTGTATGGGATGGCCCTAGGCCTATAATGCATTTTTGAACAATGGGACATGCCACATAGTCCCCGTTCTCTTGCTATTGACGCCTAAACGCGCGCCCACCAAGTGTTCGGTGAAATGCCTCAATGGCATTAGCGCGTGACTTTTGTAAGGAAACAACCCATGGGGCATTTTGGTTTGTACACATTTTCTTTTTTTGGAATATGTATTCATTCCTGAAAAAGGCTAGAGTAATTGCCCCGCATATATCCTAGGCCTAGGAACTAAAATTTTATGCAAAAAGAACACAAGAGGAGGTGCATATTGGGTAAAGTTACCCTTTTTGGCCAGCAATCGGCTCTGGGCCACACTACAATATTTTCCCTACGCCTAGATGTTTAGGAATTGTGCTCGTCATGAATGTGTAGGTTTAGAATAGGTAGCAAGATACCTTTGGCAATTTACACTTTGGGTATGATAGCAAAATACTTGGATGTATGTATATATAATTTTTGGTAGTCAAAATGTCTCACAAAAAAATATATATAAATGTGTTGCATGTTATGTGAAGAAAACATATTACAAAAAAATATATACCTTCTAATTTGAATACAATTTTAGTCAGCAAAGGAAAATATGCTTGAACTTGCATGTGGCTTTAGGTAGCAAAAACTTGAAAAAAAAAAGCATGAAATGTAGCACCTTATTGCGTAGGTAGTCAAGATTCATCATGAAGTTTGTATATGTATAGGTATTAGAAATACCAAGATGAGCGCATGTGCAATTTTTGGTACCCCGAAATGCTTTGAGTATGCATGTATGTAAATTTAGCCCAGGAGGCGTGTGTGATGTAAATAACAAATACACCTTGGAAGTACATGTAAATAATCTAGGTAATGAAGCTACCTTGATTGTATATGGGTGCATTTTTCTTAGTTAATAGGATGTCTTGTGCAAGTGAACGTTCGTAGGGAAATATGCGCATACGCTTGCTCTAAATTTACATTGATGTTTGTATTTATGGGAGGAGGTTGTATGTCATTTTTGTTTTAAGAGTAGTGTCCCACTGGTAAAACTAACTTTCCAAATGTTTGCCTTTGCAGGAAATGGCCCCGAGGAAGCTTGCCTCAAAGAGGTCCAGGAAGGACAAGGCAGCCGAAGGAACTAGTTCCGCTCCGGAGTATGATAGTCACCGCTTTAGGAGTGCTGTACACCAGCAGCGCTTCGAGGCCATCAAGGGATGGTCGTTTCTCCGGGAGCGACGCGTCCAGCTCAGGGACGACGAGTATACTGATTTCCAGGAGGAAATAGGGCGCCGGCGGTGGGCATCACTGGTTACTCCCATGGCCAAGTTTGATCCAGAAATAGTCCTTGAGTTTTATGCCAATGCTTGGCCAACAGAGGAGGGCGTGCGTGACATGAGATCCAGGGTAAGGGGTCAGTGGATCCCGTTTGATGCCGACGCTATCGGCCAACTCCTAGGATATCCGTTGGTGTTGGAAGAGGGCCAGGAATGTGAGTATGGCCAGAGGAGGAACCGGTCTGACGGGTTCGATGAGGAGGCCATCGCCCAACTACTATGTATACTGGGACAGGATTTTGCCCGGACTACTGCAGGGAGGCGAGTGCGAATCATGCGCACCAACATGACCACCCTGACCCAGATATGGATGACGTTGCTCCTCAGCAACATCCTGCCCACCGATCATAATTCCGACCTCCACATGCCGAAGTGCCAGCTGGTGTATGCCATCCTGACACGGATGAGCATCCATGTGGCTCAGTTGATCGCTGATGCCATCTATATTTTTGCAGGTATGGCGCCCACTAGGCACCCTTTGGACCCAGATAAGTCCAACAGGGCCCTGGGATTCCCTGCACTGATCATAGGACTCTGCCAGTCGTTCGGAGTCCCCGTTGCACCTACCAAGGTGATTCGGCCGCCCATCACCCGGGCTTTTATTGAGAAGTACTGTACCCAGAGACAGGCTCAGGGTGATGCTCCACAGGCCGCAGGCGCGCCCCCACCACCTCATCAGGCTGGCCAGGCTGGGGCATTTGACATGGAGCATTATTTACGGCATTTGGTTCGCCAGCAGGCGGCCAACCACCGAGCACATGTACGGACCCATGATTGTCTGTACCAGATGAGCCTTAGCATGCAGAGCCAGGGCTTCGCTTCTTTTTCATGCCCTACTCCAGACCAGTTCAGGGCAGAGGTTGCATGGCCCGGAGATTGGCCCGAGGCCCAAGCAGGAGAGGCACCCCCAGAAGCTCCCGGCGATGGAGAAGAAGCCCACGAGGATGAGGAGATGGCCGATTTGCTTGACTTCTTGGGAGGGAGTGGAGATACGTGACTGGGAGATCCCCAGATTCATGTTTTCTTTCATATTTCTTTTGTCATTTTTATTCTATGTTATTGTTTTGACTTGAGAGACTAATGTTTGTTTTTGTTGTTTCGATTGTCATTTGTACAGCGCATACATTTTTGTTTAGATTGTTGCGTTAGTATTTATATATCATTACTATCGATGATGTTTGAAATTCTGGAACCGTGTAGAGTTCTTCGTTTAGGAACATCGTCCAAAAGTATATATGTAAAATAAACAAAAAAAATCATGATAAAAATAAAAATAGAAAAGAAAAGAAAATGAAATGGAAAAGAGAACAAAAGGGAAAGAAGAGAGCAAGTAAAAAAAAAAAAAAAGAAGAGGGCAAGTAAAGAAAAAGAGAGCAAATAAGAAAAAAGAAGAGGGCAAGTAAAGAAAAAGAGAGCAAATAAGAAAAAAGAAGAAGGCAAGTAAGGAAAAAGGTGGAAAAAGAGAAAATAAGTTGTCTAGCTAAAAACCGACATGCTTTTGAAAAGAGATGATTTCCAACTCTTCTTCGAAAAAAATTCATTGATCATAACCGATTTTTGAAGAGAAAAAAACGTGTCTACACCTGAAGGGTGAATGCTGTGAAATTTCCCCGGACGCCCGAAATGGACCCGGATGAATGCACAAATTGATAAAAGAACATATTTTGGAAACATTGGGTTGATTTAAAATAGAGGAAATGAATCCTGCGCCCTAGCGTCACATGACCATAAAAGTTTGACACTTGAGTGTCCACATAGGTGCATGCGTGGCCAGTTTTGCATAAAGTTTCTAAATCATCAGTTTTGCATTTGTGACATGGAAATAATGTGGGGCATCCCTTTTATCCTTGAACCAAACCAAACCCCGACATGTATCATGTCTAGCCATTCTACAAACCTTGAGCCAAAATCCTGACTCACCATAAACCTTGACCTAGGGTGAGAATGTCAATCCTTACCCTCGGAAGCAAAAAAGAAAAGAAGGAAAATTTCCAATCAAAGAGAAAGCAAAAAAGAAAAGAAAGGAAATTCCCAATCAAAGAGTGGGAGAAAGCAAAAAGAAAAGAAAGAAAATTCCCAATCAAAGAATGGGAGAAAGTAAAAAAAAAAAAGAAGAAGAAGAAGAACAAGAAGGAAAGAAAGCCCCTGATCGGGGATCGAAGGAAAAACAGAAGAAATATGCAGAGAGGTCTTTGGACCGGACAATATCTGAACAATACAGAATTGTCACCAAATGAACAAAAAAAGAAGGAAAGCAAACCACGACCTAAAGTGGTCTTCTCCCTTTGATTACCAACCAAAATCCCGTGTGCTAGCGACTTTTTCGCCCCGCACTAAACAAAAACAGAAAAAAGAAAAAGCCAACAAAAAAATCAAAAGCCAAAAATACACAAAAGCCGAAAAAAAAAAAAAAAAACCCATCAAGAAGACCCATTCCCAAGGGAAGTCCTATTGATCCATGATCACGCATGTAATTTTTGATTTGATAGGAAATAATTTGCAAAGTCAAGTCATGACATATCTATGGTTCGGAATTAGGATGAAACACTTACCTGTGCGAGATTGATACACTTTGAGTGGATTTCTTCTATTTTTGTCGAACCCGGTGTTTCCTCTAAATGGTCATTTAGAAACGAAATGCTAACATCCAAAATCTCATTTATGGTTATGGGGGATCCCAGCAGCAGACTCTCCTTCCCTGGTAGACGCATTGTTTGTCACTCAAAAAGGCATATGCTGCTCTAATCAGTTGGAATATTTATCTCTTTACTAAAGCATGTTTGCATTTTAGCGAAGAAAACACCGAGACTTTTTTCAAGTCTCACAAGCTATCCAGAACTACGTAGGTCTGAGTTCCTCATTGGAGGATACGTAGGAGCAAGAGCCTTGCTTTTGTTGGCCGCACCATAATCTTTGTCATACTGACCCTGAGGTCATGTGACGTGCACCCTTGTATCATCCAGAGGCGGCGGGCCCGATGATACGCGGAGATACCTTACGGTTATCCGCACCCTTTTGTCATCCAGAGGCGGCGGGCCCGATGACAAGTAGAGACCAAGTTTGGTCATTCTGCACCCTTGTATCATCCAGAGGCGGCGGGCCCGATGATACGCGGAGATACCTTACGGTTATCCGCACCCTTTTGTCATCCAGAGGCGGCGGGCCCGATGACAAGCAGAGACCAAGTTTGGTCATTCTGCACCCTTGTATCATCCAGAGGCGGCGGGCCCGATGATACGCGGAGATACCTTACGGTTATCCGCACCCTTTTGTCATCCAGAGGCGGCGGGCCCGATGACAAGCAGAGACCAAATTTGGTCATTCTGCACCCTTGTATCATCCAGAGGCGGCGGGCCCGATGACAAGCAGAGACCAAATTTGGTCATTCTGCACCCTTGTATCATCTAGAGGCGGCGGGCCCGATGATACGCGGAAATACCCGAGTGGTTATCCGTATAAACATTCTTTTGCTATCTGTAAGACAGAACGCTTGATAGCATGCAGAGGCTGACACAGTCTTCTGCACCTTTTGTTCCTCCGGGAACAACAAGTCATTTACATGCGGAAATTTCATGGTCACCCGCGACTCTCGTCAACCGAGAGGAGCGAAATTAGTGTCATACACTGTTTTTCGTCCGGGGACCTTTGCTTGATGACATGCGACCATTCTTTGGTCCTTGTGAGGTGCTTGGCATCCATCATTAGGCAATTTGTGAAATTCTGGGAACAACAAGTCATTTGCATGTGGAGATTTTATGGTCACCCGCGACTCTCGTCAAATCGAGAGGAACGAAATTAGTGTCTTATCTTTACTTTCCTTTTATCTCCAATAAAAGACAAGTAAAGAGGGGCAACTGTCATACCCTAATTTCGTCCGGGGACCTTTGCTTGATGACATGCGACCTTTCTTTGGTCCTTGTGAGGTGCTTGGGATCCATCATTAGGCAATTTGTGAAATTCCAGGACATGCCGAAAAACCAAAAAAATATTGATGCACAATCCGTAAGTTTCCGTGATACACCGGAAATCAAATGGAAGCATCGTTGCATAATTAAGTGAGGTTCCGTAACATTCCGTAAGTCAAAAAGGGGATGATTATGTAATCCGCAAGGTTCCGTAACATTACGGAAAGAAAACAAGTATCGTTACGAAATTCGTAAGTTTCCGTAACTTTACGAAAAAAGAATCACCAAAAAACAGCAGAGGGGGGTGTACTTAGTAAAAATGGGGGTGCAAATAGCACCCAGGCCCACTTGGGCCCTCCAGAATATTCCTCCAGAAGGCTGTTGCTTCTGGAGGAAGCAACCTGGCTCGCCTGGGCGAGCTGAGCTCGCCTGGGCGAGCTGGGCGGCAACCACCTCCCCTATTTTGCTATAAATAGGGGAGGAAATGAAGAAGGAAGGGGTTCAGCCCCTTTGGCACTTCTCTCTCTTTCGAATTTGCTTGGAAAAATCGTTTCCGTGAAGAAAATCTAAGCCGAGGCACTTCCGAAACGTTTCCGTAACGTTTTCCGTGAAGAATTTCGCAAAGGTTTCAACCGTTCTTCGACGTTCTTCATTCGTTCTTCATCGTTCTTCGATCTTCAACGGGTAAGTACCTCGAAGCAAGCTTTTCGATTCATTCTATGTACCCGTAGTGGTCCACATTGTGTTTCGTGCATTTTTATTCTCGTTTTGTTTACTTTTTATACCCCCTGTTGACGTGCTTAAGCCATTTTACTTAAGTCATTTCTCGCTTAACTTAAAAATAAAATAAATTTCCACCGAACGTTTGAATTGTATTATCCATTAACTTCGGTTAAAATAAATTCCGACCGTTCGGTCGTGCCGTAACCACGTTGGAAATCAAAAAGAGGTAAAAAATAATATAATAATCAAAAAGACATCTTTTAGTAAAATAAAGCGGAAAATCAATCGGACGTTTTCTCTTTGGGATTTCTCATTCTTAATCGAATTGATTAATAACTAAAGTGAAACTAAAGGCTAAAATCAATTCGCCTAGTCAAGCTCGTCCATAAAAATAGGCTTTTGAAGTTTGTCATTTCATTTTCTCACTAAGTAAAATGGATCATTTTTAAGGTCCAACGCCTTAAAATGATCACCTCTTAAAGTAAAAAAGAATCACTTGATAAAAAAGAACTACGTAGGTCTGATTTTCTCATCCCAAATTGAGGAATACGTAGGAGCAAAGGGAAACACCCTTGTCGACCACAAAAAGAGAAAATATAAAAAGGGTATAAAGGATATAGAGACATAAAAAGGGAACATAAAAAATCAAAGTCATGTTTGCACATTCGATTAAAGGCTGCCGCCCCTTGGGGCGGACGTGTGGGGTGCTAATACCTTCCCCGTGCGTAAATACAACTCCCGAACCTTTCACTTAAAAGTTCGTAGATCGCGTCTTTTCCGGTTTTTCCGACGTTTTCCTCAAATAAACGTTGGTGGCGACTCCGCGCGTATTCCTTTCGTGGAACACGCATCCCGCGAGTCACGCGTCGCCCTCCCGCCGAAGGGTAGGTTGCGACACAACCTTAAAAGACCTTTTGATCCTCATGTGCTTGTGTTTATGGGTTGATTGTCAATTTTAGAATCTTGCCAAGTTTATGTGGTGTTTGCTTTCATGGGTGCTTTGAGGGTAAATAGTAGCCTAGACACTTGAGAGATAGAGTGTATATCTTGTGAGGCTTTATCACTTTTCATTCTTGAGCTGATTAACTATTTTGCCATGATTGGGTTGCTTGGATGATTTTCATGAATGTCTTGACTTTTTGGATCTCCTTATGTTAGATGTTACCCATTCCTTTCATTCCTTGATGTTCATTGAGAAATATGTGAATGTTTTTGTTTGTCTCCCTTTCATATCCTTGGATTTTGTTCTTTGTTTCATTTTGCCCAGGAGTGCAAAAGGCTAAGTATGGGGGGTTTTGATGTGCCATCATTTTCTTCTATTTTCTAAACCCTTTTTGCACCATTTTAATTATTGATTGGTCTTAATTGTCAATTAATTAGGCAGTTTTATTATTTGGGCTCATTTAGCTAATTTGATGTTTTTAATCTAATTTCAGGAATTAATGAAACATTGGGCTTAATCCGGATTTTGGTTGTGGACTTGAAGAGGGCAAATAAAGCAGCGCTTACCTTAGTTAATTTCTAATTAGGAAATTTCGCAATTTTATTTTATGTTGTTCAGTGTTTATTTCGTTTTGGGCCAGAGTATTGTAATAGGGCCCAGTGACTCTGAGTGACTCTTTTTAAATAGCTGCCTTGGGATTCGTGCAGGGCATTCTATTCTGTTATGCTATTCATTATTCAGAGCTTTGTTTTAGGGTTTTCGTTTTTCTGTTTTGACGTTTCTGAGTTCGTAATGCAATTTTACGTTTTCTGCCTCTAATTACGAGTTCATTCTTGCTTCTTCTTCTACTTTCATTTACGTTTCTGTTCATTTACGTTTCTGTTCATTTACGTTCTTGTTCATTTACGTTTCTGCTTCATGTTTCATTTGCGTTTTCTGTTTGAATCAATGGAAGGCTAGATTTTCTGGTGTTGTGTCCTTTTGAGGATGAAGCCCAACTCTCTTTGAGGTTTCGTTTGTAATGTGGTTTCCTGGCAGTTTTCCCTTCACCAGTTATCCCAATTTCGTGAATATTAATCAGTGCACGCTTCGTGTTCGATTAATTGCCTCTGAGCCTAACTTGCGTTCATGCTTAATGGACGAAGGGCTAACTGGTGTATGTGGTGCCTAATCACGTATTGAAAACCCTAAGTTGATTTTCGCTTAGTAAATTGAAATAGGGTTGGATTAAGTGGTTGACTGTTAGGGACGAATTCTCCATAACCCAGGATAAGAGAGTGGCTTCTGAATCAGAGGAAACAACCCGTTTTTAGTATTAGTAGTTTCGTATTCCATTTTATTTGTTCTGCTCTTTAATTACCAAACAACCAAACCCCCCCCCCCCATCGTTACTGTTACTGCAAGTATATTATGAACATTTGGCTTGTCACTGCTCGTTGGGAAACGACCTAGGATCACTTCCTAGTTACTGCATTTTCATGTTTATTTGATTCGGGTACGGCCTCGATCACTTCTTTTTTACTTTCTCCCATTCTTTGGTTGGGAATTTTCTTTCTTTTCTTTTTTCTTTCTCCCACTCTTTGATTGGGAATTTCCTTTCCTCTTCTTTTCTTTCTCTTTGATTGGAAATTTCCTTTCCTCTTTTTTTTTCTTTCTTTGATTGGAAATTTTCCTTCTTTTCTTTTTTGCTTCCGAGGGTAAGGATTGACATTCTCACCCTGGGTCAAGGTTTATGGTGAGTCAGGCTTTTGGCTCAAGGTTTGTAGAATGGCTAGACATGATACATGTCGGGGTTTGGTTTGGCTCAAGGATAGAAGGGATGCCCCACATTATTTCCATGACACCAATGCAAAAATGATGATTTGGAAATTTTATGCAAAACTGGTCATGCATGCACCTATGCGGACACTCAAGTGTCAAATTTTTATGGTCATGTGATGCTAGGGCTCAGGATTTATTTCCTCTATTTTAAATCAACCCAATGTTTCCAAAATATGTTCTTTTATCAATTTGTGCATTCATTCGAGTCCATTTCGGGCGTCCGGGGAAATTTCACAGCATTCACCCTTCAGGTGTAGACACATTTTTTCCAAAAATTGGTTATGATCAATGAATTTTTTTCGAAGAAAAGTTGGAAGTCATCTCTTTTCAAAAGCATGTCGGTTTTTCAGCTAGACAACTTATTTTTCTTTTTCCATCTTTTTCCTTACTTGCTTTCTTTTTCCTTATTTGCTCTCTTTTTTTCTCATTTGCTCTCTTTTTTTCTCATTTTTTTTCTTTTCTATTTTTACTTTTATCATGATTTTTGTTTGTTTTACATATATATTTTTGGACGATGTTCCTAAACGCAGAACTCTACACGGTTCCAGAATTTCAAACATCATCGATAGTAATGATATATAAACACTAACGCAACAATCCAAACAAAAATGTATGCGCTGTACAAATGACAATCGAAACAACAAAAACAAACATTAGTCTCTCAAGTCAAAACAATAACATATAAATGATAAAAGAAATACGAAAGAAAAAAAACATGAATCTGGGGATCTCCCAGTCATGTATCTCCACTCCCTCCCAAGAAGTCAAGCAAATCGGCCATCTCCTCGTCCTCGTGGGCCTCTTCTCCACCGCCGGGAGCTTCTGGGGGTGCCTCCCCTGCTTGGGCCTCGGGCCAATCTCCGGGCCATGCGACCTCTGCCCTGAACTGGTCTGGAGTAGGGCATGAAAAAGAAGCGAAGCCCTGGCTCTGCATGCTGAGGCTCATCTGGTACAGACAATCATGGGTCTGCACATGTGCCCGGTGGTTGGCTGCCTGCTGGCGAACCAAATGCCGTAAATACTGCTCCATGTCAAATGCCCCAGCCTGGCCAGCCTGATGAGGTGGTGGTGGCGCGTCTGCGGCCTGTGGAGCATCACCCTGAGCCTGTCTCTGGGTACAGTACTTCTCAATAAAAGCCCAGGTGATGGGCGGCCGAATTACCTTGGTAGGTGCAACGGGGACTCCGAACGACTGGCAGAGTCCTGTGATCAGCGAGGGAAATCCCAGGGCCCTGTTGGACTTATCTGGATCCAAAGGGTGCCTGGTAGGCGCCATACCTGCAAAAATATAAATGGCATCAGCGATTAATTGAGCCACATGGACCCTCATCCGCGTCAGGATGGCGTACACCAGCTGACACTTCGGTAGGGGGAGGTCGGAATTATGATTGCTGGGCAGGATGTTGCTGAGGAGCAACGTCATCCATATCTGGGTCAGGGTGGTCATGTTGGTGCGCATGATTCGCACTCGCCTCCCTGCAGCAATCCGGGCAAAATCCTGTCCCGGTATACATAGCAGCTGGGCGATGGCCTCCTCATCGAACCCATCAGATCGGTTCCTCTTCTGGCCATACTCACATTCCTGGCCCTCTTCTAGCACCAACGGATATCCCAGGAGCTGGCCGATAGCGTCGGCATCAAATGGGATCCACTGACCCCTTACCCAGGATCTCATGTCACGCACGCCCTCCTCTGTTGGCCAAGCATTGGCATAAAAGTCAAGGACTATTTCTGGATCGAACTTGGCCATGGGAGTAACCAGTGATGTCCACCGCCGGCGCCCTATTTCCTCCTGGAAATCAGTATACTCGTCGTCCCTGAGCTGGACGCGTCGCTCCCGGAGAAACGACCATCCCTTGATGGCCTCGAAGCGCTGTTGGTGTACAGCGCTCCTAAAGCGGTGACTGTCATACTCCGGAGCGGAACTAGTTCGTTCGACCGCCTTGTCCTTCCTGGACCTCTTTGAGGCAAGCTTCCTCGGGGCCATTCCTGCGAAGGCAAACATTTGGAAAGTTAGTTTTACCAAGAAATGCTACCCTTAAAACAAAAATGGCATACAAACCCCTCCAATAAATACAAACATCAATGTAAATTTAGAGCAAGCTTATGCGCATACTTCTTTACGAACGTTCACTTGCACAAGACATTCTATTAACTAAGAAAAATGCACCCATATACAATCAAGGCACCTTCGTTACCTAGATTATTTACATGTACTTCCAAGGTGTATTTGTTACCTACATCACACGCATTTCCTTTGCTAAATTTACATACATGCATACTCAAAGCACTTTGGCTATCAAAAATTGCATACGTGCACATTCTGGTATTTCCAATACCTATACATACACAAACTTCATGATGAATCTTGACTATCTACACAATAAGGTGCTACATTTCATGCTCTTTTCAAGTGTTTTTTTTTTTACTACCTAAAGCCGCATGCAAATTCAAGTATATTTTCTTTTGCCGACTAAAATTGTATTCAAATTAAAAGGTATTTTTGTAAGGTATTTTCTTTACATAACATGCAACATATATATATTTTTTGTGAGACATTTTGACTACCAAAAATTATATGTACATACATCCAAGTATTTTGCTACCATATCCAAAGTGTAAATTGCCAAAGGTATTTTGCTACCTATTCTAAACCTACACATTTATGATGAGCAAAATTCCTAACCATCTAGGCGTAGGGAAATTATTGTAGCGTGGTCCATAGCTGATTGCTGGCCAAAAAGGGTAACTTTACCCAATATGCACCTCCTCTTGTGTTTTTATGCATAAAACTTTGGTTCCTAGGCCTAGAATATATGTGGGGCAATTACTCTAACCTTTTCGGGAACGAATGCATGTCCCAAAAAAAATAGAAAATATGTGCAAACCAAAATGCCCCACGGGTTGTTTCCTTATAAAAATCACGCGCTAATGCCATTGAGGCATTTCACCGAACACTTGGTGGGCGCGCGTTTAGGCATCAAAAGCAAGAGAACGGGGACAATGTGGCATGCCCCATTGCTTCAAAATGCATTATAGGCCTAGGGCCATCCCATACAAACCCCCAATTCAACCTAATCAAGCAAGAAAACAAACCAAAATTGCCCCACATATTTGAGCACATTCCCACAATTTAGAGCACCAAAAGGAGATCAAAATGCACCAATGAAAAGCTAGAAAGCTTAGGGATGGAACACTTACTTGTTGGTGATGAACGAAAGCGCAAAACAGAATCAAAAAATGCGAAAAATGATGACCCTAGGGCTGCAAACTCGTCAATCCCGTGGGTATGGCTTTTGAAAGGGGGGAAAAGAAGTTTTTGAATGCAAAAACGTCCCCCCTTTCGTCATTCTTATAATTTGGGGCAGGGGTGGCTCGCCCAGGCGAGCTAACCTGCACTTTTTTTTTTTTTTTGAGGGGAACATTAGCCATGTCCCCTCCTTTCTCATGGATTAGCGTCTTGCCTAACTTGAACTTACTTAAGTTAGAATTAGGCGTTGATTACTTATTTTTAAAACAAACAAATAGTAAGACAACTGCGAATACAAAGGATACGAGGCTGCCTTGCAGCGACGTTCTCTGCTTGTCTAGCGTAGAGAAAGGGCAACGATCAGTCGGTCGTGACCCCATCCCCACTTGCATCCGTTCCTAAGTACCTGCAAGTAATAAACAACCAGGTTCGGCCAATCTTGACCGCGTCATTGTCTTACCTTGATTGGTTTCTGCTGTCCACATTTGGTCCTCACCCTAGAAGGTAGCTCAAGATGATCCTACCCTTGTTTTACCACAACAATATGCATGCGTATGCGTATGCATGAATGTTTTCAAACGCAGCAAATTTTAGCAAAAGTTGGTTTAGGTTCAATTTTAATTAAGCGCTTGGGGCATCCCACGAACTGAGCGGAAGGGCTCAGGTGATCACAAATCAAATGCAAGGTTTGAAACCAACGTGAGGACTAAAGCCTCGAATCCACGTTCATTTCTTTGAAAGATTGTAACAAGAGATACAACAGACAGGAAATCCCTGGGGGAAATCCAGAAAACGCATAAAGATAAAGAACATGCAGCGACATCCTTAATTGCCCCAGATTCTAAGCATAATATCGCTTGACGACATCAGAATTCACGGGTGAAGGTAGCTCTTCACCATCCATGTTGGTAAGCACCAGGGCTCCTCCGGAGAAAGCCCTCTTCACAACAAAAGGCCCTTCGTAGTTCGGGGCCCATTTCCCTCGATTGTCCTTGACAGCATGGGACATTTTCTTTAGCACAAGGTCTCCCTCATGGAATTTGCGCAAACGTACTTTCTTTTCGAATGCACTCTTCATTCTTTGCTGGTACAAGCGCCCATGACTCATGGCCGTTAAGCGCTTACCCTCAATGAGGTTGAGCTGGTCATAGCGCGTTTGAGCCCACTCTGATTCCTTTAATCCAGATTCTGCCAAGATCCTTAATGACGGGACTTCTACCTCAAAAGGTAACACAGCCTCCATCCCATATACCAATGAGAACGGCGTTGCCCCAGTTGACGTTCGTACTGAAGTTCGGTAACCGTGTAATGCGAATGGGATCATTTCGTGCCAATCCTTGTATGACACGGTCATCTTTTGGATAATCTTTTTGATATTCTTATTGGCCGCTTCCACGACTCCATTCATCTTTGGCCGGTAGGGTGTGGAATTGTGATGCTGGATTTTAAACTCCTCGCACATTTCCCCCATCATCTTGTTATTCAGGTTGGTGTCGTTGTTCGTGATAATCTTCCTTGGCAAACCATATCGGCAGATGATCTCTTTCTTAATGAACCTGACCACTACACCCCTCGTGACACTGGTATAGGAAGCCGCCTCGACCCACTTGGTGAAATAATCTATCGCTACGAGGATGAAGCGATGACCATTCGAGGCCTTGGGCTCAATGGCCCCGATGACATCTATTCCCCACATGGAGAAAGGCCAAGGGGCGGACATGAGATTCAGAGGATGTGGCGGGGCATTGACATTATCTGCGAACGCTTGACATTTGTGGCATTTCCTCACATGGACACAACAATCACTTTCCATGGTAAGCCAGTAATAACCTGCTCTTAGGATCTTCCTGGCCATAGCATGCCCGTTGGCGTGTGTTCCAAACGAGCCCTCATGGACTTCCTCGATCATGTGATTTGCCTCCCTGGCATCCACACACCGCAGGAGTGTCATGTCGTGATTTCTCTTATACAGTATGCTTCCGCTCATGAAGAAACCGGCTGTCAACCTTCTCAATGTCCTCTTATCATTGTCGGCAATCTCGGGCGGGTATTCTTTGCTTACGACATATTGCTTGATGTCGAAATACCAAGGCTTTCCGTCCCTTTCCTCTTCTACTTGGCAACAATGCACAGGTTTGCCACGACACCAAAATTCAATGTAGGGTAGATCCCCGTGCGGTGTTAGCTGGAACCTAGACGCCAAAGTAGCAAGTGCATCTGCCATTTGATTTTCCTCGCGGGGAACATGATGGAAGGAGATCTCATCAAAGGTCTTAGCCAATTCCTTGATATAGGCTTTGTAGGGTATCAGCTTGGGATCTCTAGTTTCCCATTCCCCTCTCAGTTGATGGATTACCAACGCTGAGTCGCCGTACACCTTGAGTAGTTTGACATTGGAGTCAATCGCTGCCTGGACGGCCAGGGCACATGCTTCATATTCGGCCATGTTGTTGGTGCAGTCGAATCCTAGCCTGGCTGTGAAGGGTACACATTGATTGTCCGGAGAGACCAATACTGCCCCAACGCCATGACCTAGAATGTTTGACGCTCCGTCAAACCATACGGTCCATTTGTCCCGATCTTCGTCCAATTTTTCCTCAAACAAGGCCATGATGTCCTCATCCGGGAATTCAGGATGCATGGGCTGATAGTCGTTAAGAGGCTGTTGAGCCAAATAATCTGCTAAGGCGCTTCCTTTTATCGCCTTTTGGGTGACGTAGACTATATCAAACTCGGATAGCAGGACTTGCCACCGGGCGATTCGTCCCGTGAGAGCTGGCTTTTCAAAGATGTACTTAACTGGGTCCTTCTTGGATATCAACCAGGTAGTATGGCTCAGCATGTACTGCCTTAGGCGATGGGATGCCCATACTAGAGCACAACACGTTCTTTCGAGCAAGGAGTAATTCATCTCACAGGTCGTGAACTTCTTACTTAGGTAGTAAACAGCACGCTCTTTCTTCCCGGATTCGTCATGTTGCCCCAGCATACACCCCATTGACTCGTCCAAGATTGTCATGTACAAAATGAGAGGCCTTCCAGGTACTGGTGGCATAAGCATGGGAGGATTCATAAGGCACTTCTTGATCCTTCCAAAAGCTTCTTGGCAATCCTCATTCCAGCGATCAGTTTGGTTTTTGCGTAAGAGCTTGAACAACGGCTCACAAATGGCGGTGAGCTGTGATATGAATCTGGCAATATAATTCAAGCGTCCCAGGAAACCTCAGACTTGCCTCTCTGTACGGGGTTCTGGCATCTCAAGGATAGCCTTTACCTTTTTGGGGTCTACCTCTATCCCTTTCTGGCTTACAATGAAACCAAGCAATTTCCCTGATTTGACCCCAAAGGTACACTTATCGGGGTTCAACCTTAATTGATATTTCTTAAGCCTTTCGAACAACTTCCGCAGGTTGACAAGGTGTTCTTCCTCGGATTTAGATTTAGCAATTATGTCGTCCACGTAGACCTCGATCTCTTGATGCATCATATCGTGGAACAAAGCTACCATGGCCCGTTGATAAGTTGCCCCGGCATTCTTGAGTCCAAAGGACATCACCTTGTAACAGAACGTCCCCCACAGGGTGACGAAAGTAGTCTTTTCCATATCCTCGGGCGCCATCTTTATCTGATTGTAACCAGAGAAACCGTCCATGAAGGAAAATAAAGCGAAATTGGCCGTGTTATCTACGAGGATATCGATGTGTGGTAAAGGAAAATTGTCCTTGGGACTGGCCCGATTCAGGTCCCGATAATCCACACACATTCGTACTTTCCCATCTTTCTTAGGAATCGGTACGATGTTGGCAACCCATTCTGGATACCGAGCGACGGCCAGAAATCCAGCGTCGAATTACTTCTTCACTTCTTCTTTTATCTTTAAGGATGTTTCGGGCTTCATCCTTCTCAGTTTCTGTTTTACCGGGGAACACTCGGGATTTAGGGGTAATCGGTGCTGTACAATGTCAGAACTCAAACCGAGCATATCTTGGTATGACCAAGCAAATATGTCTTGGTAGTCCTTTAGCAGGATTATTAATTCCTCACGGATAGGTGCGGTAATACCTGTACCTATCTTTACTTCCCTTTTTCCACTGCCAATCCCCAAGTCTACCAGCTCTGTTTCTTCTTGATGAGGTCCCATTCCTTGGTCCTCATGGGCGACCATTCTTTCTAATTCTGGGGGAAGTCCCACATCCTCGTTTCCTTCATCTTCCGTTTGACTCATTTCTTGCTCGAAGTCGATAGGCGGGTCCCAGGTATTAGTACCTTCTGGGGACTCGTCATCGGATCTGCCGTTTCAGAAAAAGAAGTAAACATGCAAATGAATGAGAATGGGTAGAGACGTAGGAACAGATGAAGAAAGATCCTTTGTATTATAAATTCAAAAACAAAAGACACAAAGCCTTAACAAAAGGAAAAACTCTAAAGCCTAGGCCCAACTATAGAGCTTTTAAAACCGTAAAGGTTTACATTATGCTCGTTGCGTAAATGCCGGGGCGTTCCTCCACTCGCCAATTTCCCAGCTGGAAATCAGGAGAGCATGGTCGTACCAAATCCAATGTACTCGGAACATCATCTTCGCATATTGCGACCACTTGACCTTTGTCTCCCAGACCCGCGCTTATAAAGCTTCTACTTATGTGGCAGGGCGGGCTTCCTTCACTTTCTTGTCTCCAACGCGAGCTTTGACCACTGCTCTTCCTTCCTGCGATGCTTCTTTTCATATCCGCCTGAGTGGGCTTATAGCCTAAACCATACTTCCCACGATTTCCTTTGGCATTTATCAGGCTAGTTATGCCACCGTTGTCCATGCCTAAACCCATTCCGGGTTCGTAACCGTTCCCTAACATAACTCGGGCCATCATTCCTAATGCATCGGACAGGCAAGGCTGCCCAGAGAAGGAGTCCACGGAGGAAATGCTGACCACCTCAAAAGACTGGAAAGCGGATTCTAACGATTCTTCTGCGGCTTCCACATAAGGCATAGAGGATGGGCAGCTCACCAAGATGTCTTCCTCGCTTGACATGTTGACCAAGTGCCCCTCCACTACGAATTTCAACTTTTGGTGGAGTGTAGAGGGCACAACTCCCACTGAGTGGATCCACGGACGCCCCAACAGGCAGTTGTAGGGGGGGTTAATATCCATTATTTGGAAGGTGACTTGACAGGTGTGAGGCCATTTGTTCTTTCAGAGCCGACATGTCGGCTTTCATCTGTTCCTGTGTCTCCTCTTGATCACCCATCGTTCTAGATTTGGATTTGGTGCGATAGGGATGCCTTGTGGCGCGTTTAGTTATGGTGTTTTTCCCTAAAAAACCAAATGTGAGGAGTGGGTAAAGAAAGAAAGAAAATGCATGCTAGAGATGAAATGTAGGAGTGATTTGATTTGCACGAGCTTTTTGGAGTAGAAACATGGGACCAACTCATTTTATTTCAAAAAGAAAGTCGTATCTAGTCAAGGTCTGAGAGACCATACAAGTTTCCTAACGATTTCTAATTATGTGGGCCATTAAGTCTATCATATGCTGACAATAGCCGAGAAGCCCATGAATCTCTTCGGGGGCGGAGTAGGTGTCCGCCATCGCCTTGGCCTTGGCTAACAAGCGGGGAAGTTCTTGACTCCCGTTCAAGGTAAGAGCAAACCGATCCATCCACATGGTTGCCTCTTGGTGTAAAGAGTCGATCATCCTTCCTCTAGCCTCTTTTTCTGTGTATACTTGAGCATACTCGTCCGCGATCCTATGCTCGTGGGCCGTGGCTAGACCTAACTCTGCTTGGTACTTGGCGATGATAGCTAGCATGTTGGTCTCCGTCTCGCATAAACGCTGAGACAAGCTTCTTTTGGACCTTGAACAAGCAACTAACTCCTCTTTCAGAACCATGCTATGTGCTCGCGACTGGTCCCTCTCTTCCCTTCGCAGCTTCAGTTCACTATTGCTACCCCATAGAGCTCCGCAAAATTTATTCCGGCCATACTCTTCCTTGCGAGCCCTCTTGGTCTCTTGTTCAAGGGCTCTTGCGGTAATTGCATTCTCTTCCCGTAACCCGGCACACTCCTTCCGAATGTGTGTAGCGGCCAACTTGGACTTCTCCTTGAGAGCTTGGACTTCTTCGTCCTCTTTCGGTGCTTCAAAACTCTCTTCGCTGACGACTTTTAACTTGGCGAGCCAATCTAAACCTCGTATATTAACTTTTAGCCATTCGTGGTACCCACCAATGATGCCATTACGAATGCCCCTAAGCTCTTGATCTTTCCTTAACGGGGTTTCCCATGCCTTATGGATTCTTTGTATAGTCTTGGAATTTTGTGCGCCAAAATCCCTCATAAGGAAAGGAGACATGCCTTCTTCCGTTGGTGCTCCCCTCATGGGGTACCCTAGTTGTCTTATAGCAAGCGCGAGATTGTAGTTAATACAACCCCTCGTTCCTATCAGCGGAATGTTTGGGTATCCTCCACATGAGAAAAGGACTCCTTCCTTTCCTTCCTTCCATCGGGGGAACCAATTGATTGTTCTACCTCCTATCCCGGCCAAAAGCTGGTCCCAATCTATTCTCCTCTTTTCAGTGCACGAGCGATGGCTCAGGAGCGGACATGAATGTCTTGTGTCTTGTTGGAACAAGTGCGAAACCAACCAAACACAAAGGGCGGGCAAGCAACAGATGATCCGTGCGCTACTCTTTTCGCACCTTCGGTCAAATGTGTCAAATAGGTCTGCCAAGACAGCTACCACCGGACTTTCCTTGCTATGGTGGTATGCAAGGAAAGCATCGATTGTTGCTAGGTCCACCAAACCATCCACGTTTGGAAAGAGGACGACCCCAAAAATTAGCAAAGCTAACACATCCATAAACGGGACCCAATCTCCTTGATTGGCCATACCCCTCGCCTTGTCTTCTAGGTACCTCCGTGGAAGGCCCGCTATGCCGTTCCGAGTCTGTTTTATGCGGTCCAAACCTCTTGCTGAATCCTTGACCACAGTTGTAATTCTTCTCAAAGAGGGGAGACACCCGGAGGAAAGATATGGTTTTCTTCCCCCGAGAGGACATCCTAGAATTTCCTCAAATTCTTCAATGGTTGGTACTAATTGGAAGTCTCCGAATGTGAAGCACCTCAAAGGCTGGTCGTAGTATTGGGTGAGTGATGCAATGGCTTCTATGGACACCTCTGCTATGGTCAACTCTAAGATCTTTTCGTAAGTCTTGCGGAAGGCTTGCATTTGGAGAGGTTCCATCAACCACCCTAATTCCTTGATGCTGGTGGTATCTAGGCTTTTAACCTTGACTTGGTAGAACCTCTTGCCGGTTTGATTTGTTCCCATGCTTACTAAAGTGAGACAAAAGCTGGTGCAAATCAAAACTCCAATATCTCATGGGTGGGATGGATGAATGCATGATGGAATGCATATGACACAGATGCAATCTAGGAATGCGGGGGCCCGAGGAATTGTCTCCTTCTTAGATACAACGTCTAGGGGTAGCAAAGTGCCCCAACATACGTTTTTAAGAAGGCGACACAGACCCTCCGTTGGTTTGTTTACAGAGGGGATCAAGACAGAACCCATATGCGATGCGTATGCAAAAGACGCAATACGGGAATGTACATAGTATGACAATATTCACTGAACATAAGCAAAAGGGTATATGATACTTATGCATGGCAGTGTGAAAAATGGCGCGCAGCGTGTTTGCTCCGTGCCCCTATTTAAGGGACCTATAAGGGAGAGAACTAACTAGGCATTTAGTGATAACCCCCAAGGTAGTCATATCTCTCTTGATGGTTTCTAGAGGTATTATCCTCTTCGAAGAACATATTGCAGCAGTAGGGACTACTAGCAACAATAAGTTTTCAAAGAGAAAAGCTCTAGATGAGGGTTCACTGTAATCAAGCAAGTCAGAGACCTAGCATGATCACAGATTCACCTCCACTCCTTATGTTCCCATGAACCCGGGTATAGGGCCCTTTTTCACTCACAGTGTGTGCAAATAGTGTTGGTGTTTGTGTGCATCAAATGAATAAATATTTACTTCATGCATACATTTTAAAACGCACTAAAAGCAACAAAGAGTTTATATACACAAGAACATAATGAAGGGAAACCAACAAAGGGGTAAGTCATGGTAAAACATTGCACAAGATTTAAATGGCCTAACTCTCTAAAAACAGTCCCCAGTGGAGTCGCCAACTGTCGCAACCTACCCTTCGGCGGGAGGGCGACGCGAGACTCGCGGGATGCGTGTTCCACGAAAGGAAAACGCGCGGAGTCGCCACCAACGTTTATTTGAGGAAAACGTCGGAAAAACCGGAAAAGACGCGATCTATGAACTTTTAAGTGAAAAGGTTCGGGAGTTGTATTTATGCACGGGGAAGGTATTAGCACCCCACACGTCCGTCCCAAGGGACGGCAGCCTTTAATCGAATGTGCAAACATGACTTTGATTTTTATGTTCCCTTTTTATGTCTTTATATCCTTTATACCCTTTATTATTTTTTTTCTCTTTTGTGGTCGACAAGGGTGTTTCCCTTTGCTCCTACGTATTCCTCAATTTGTGATGAGGAAATCAGACCTACGTAGTTCTTTCTTATCAAGCGATTCTTTTTTTACTCAAGAGGTGATCATTTTAAGGCGTTGGACCTTAAAAATGATCCATTTTACTTAGTGAGAAATTGAAAGGACAAACTTCAAAAACCTATTTTTGTGGACGAGCTTGACTAGGCGAGTTGATTTTAGCCTTAGCTTCACTTTAGTTATTAGTCAATTCGGTTAAGAATGAGAAATCCCAAAGACAAAACGTCCGATTGATTTTCCGCTTTATTTTACTAAAAGATGTTTTTTTGATTATTATATTATTATTTACCTCTTTTTGATTTCCAACGTGGTTACGGCACGACCGAACGATCGGAATTCATTTTAATCGAAGTTAACGGATAATACAATTCAAACGATCGGTGGAAATTTGTTTTATTTTTAGGTTAAGCGAGAAATGACTTAAGTAAAATGGCTTAAGCACGTCAAGAGGGGGTATAAAAAGTAAATGAAATGGGAATAAAAATACACGAAACACAATGTGGACCACCATGGGTACATAGAATGAATCGAAGAGCTTGGTTCGAGGTACTTACCCGTTGAAGATCGAAGAACGAATGAAGAACGTCGAAGAACGGTCGAAAACCTTCGCGAAATTCCTTACGGAAAATGTTTCGGAAGCGCCTCGGCTTAGATTTTCTTCACGGAAACAATTTTTCCAAGCAAATTCGAAAGAGAGAGAAGTGCCTAAGGGGCTGAACCCTTTTCTTCTTCACTTCCTCCCCTATTTATAGCAAAATAGGGGAGGTGGTTGCCGCCCAGCTCGCCCAGGCGAGCCAGGTTGCTTCCTCCAGAAGCAACAGCCTTCTGGAGGAATATTCTGGAGGGCCCAAGTGGGCCTGGGTGCTATTTGCACCCCCATTTTTACTAAGTACACCCCCTCTGCTTTTTTTTGGTGATTCTTTTTTCGTAAAGTTACGGAAACTTACGAATTTCGTAACGATACTTGTTTTCTTTCCGTAATGTTACGGAACCTTGCGGATTACATAATCATCCCCTTTTTGACTTACGGAATGTTACGGAACCTCACTTAATTATGCAACGATGCATCCATTTGATTTCCGGTGTGTCACGGAAACTTACGGATTGCGCATCAATATTTTTTGGTTTTCCGGCATGTCCTGGAATTTCACAAATAGCCTAATGATGGGTGCCAAGCACCTCACAAGGACCAAAGAAAAGTCGCATGTCATCAAGCAAAGGTCCCCGGACGAAATTAGGGTATGACACAGGGTAATAGTAACAAACAAGAAAAGACCTTGTATTTTGGAGACACTCTCGGGAGAAAGAATTCCATGCAGTTGGAACATATCCAACGTGCATAAATACTACAACTAAACTAGGAAAATGACACGGGTAAGAATTCATAAAGACACATATCCCTAGACATACTCTAATTCTTGCAAGAAAGTCAGGCAACACATACACTGCCCGTATAGTCATTTTGCAAAAGCACATCAATAAAATAAGAAAGTTCACACAACATCATCTCAAAAGTAATGGAAGGATAAAGTCTTACTTGTTCGGCTACATGTAGGCACCCCGTGAAATGGGTTCCTAACTAGGGTAGAATCTTAAAAAGACCTACGAAATTTGTAGGCACCCCGAGAAATGGATTCCCAAACCGAGGTAGAACCTTAAAATGACCTACAAAATCTGTAGGCACCCTAGGAAATAGGTTCCCAATCCAAAGTAGAATCTTAAAAAGACCTACAAAATCTATAGGCACCTCAGAAAATAGGTTCCCAAACCATGGAAGAACCTTATAATGACCTATGAAATCTATAGGCATCCCAGGAAATGGGTTCCCAAATCGAGGTAGAATCTTAAAAAGACCTATGAAATTTGTAGGCACCCCGGGTTCCCAAACTGGGAAAAGAACTTCAAAAATTTGAATGGTTACGAAATTTATAGGTACAAGGGGAAACGAGTTTTCAGGCTGAGGTAAGATTGCAAATACAAAAAATGACCTACAAAGTCTAAAGGCACTATGGTAAGTAGATTCCTAAATCGATGAAAATTACTCTAAAGATTTGTACAAATAGATCAATATGTATGAGTGAATGGCGAAAATAAAAGAAATGCATCAACACGAGTAAATTAAAACTTAAAAGCTGACATACAAAGTAGACAATAAAGAATGGTCGAAAAACTTCTCATTTATTAAACATTGAAAAAATTACATCGGCTACAGTTCAATCCTTACATCAAATAATCCAGCATTTACAAAAATGACAATTAAAACACATGCCTAGTATAAAACTTAGAAGATATTCCCAAAGGGAAAGGAGAATATAGAGAGGATAAAGATCATCCCAAAAAAAAAGTCCATAGCCCATAGAAGCTTTTCTAATGGGAGTAAGCCAAAAAATAACCACCGACGCCATCATTCAGTTCATTCGGGCGAGGCTCAAAATATTCTGAATAGCTTATAAAGAAAAAGAATCAAGAAAAATTTTGAGTAAACAATGAAACAACGACAGACATTTGTAGGCCAAGTCACACAACCGGAGTTGATACACAAAATCTTAATAGCCAATCCGCAGGGGAGAAAATTAAAGGGTGATCAATGAATGACAACTACAATGCAGGAGACATTTATGCAAAGAATAGTAATGGATGTGATCAATAAGATATAGTTAAGATTTGCTACAGAAAATAAAAAAGATAGAGCAAAACAATTTTTCAACATGCCATAAAAGTAAAACCAATATTCAAAGTAGGAAAAAGTGTTCGAAAAACAACAAATTTCTCCAATACAAGTAAAATTGGCATATCGATCCTCTAAGACCCTCCAAGGTCGACATCAACATCAAAATCACCTGTTGCCCTATCATCAACATTAATTTTTTTGGTTTTGATGAACCCATCAGCCATTTTTGCATCAGGGGTCTCCGGATCATCAACCTCTTTAGCAACAAAATCTTCATTAATAGTACCAGGAGCTCTAGGATAAGTTTGACGGAGCTCACCATCAACCCTAACACAAAATTCCCAAATAACAATCTCACAATGAGGATTACAGAGAGATTTCTTAATATTGACTTTGGGATAGAGATACTTGACTTGTTTTAAAGCATTGTTGAAAGAATCTTTGACGACTCAACCTTAACAAGCTTTTCAGTCAACCAATTCACCTCCTCCTTCAGTCAGGAATTTTATTCTGGTTCTCGTCATGCAAAAACTTCTAAATCCCTAGTTCAGGCCTTTAGCTTGTCAAACTCTCTTGTTAGCACATCAGCATGCTCTTGCCCCTTCTGTAAAGTAGCATCTTTATCCTTAATCAAATTTAGAGGATCAACATCACCCAAAGACCGCCTCAACTCTAGAAGACTTTTATAGCCCAGAGTAACATAAGTCAGATACCCTTTCACCCCAGCTAAAATTGACATGGCAAAATCTAAGTTGGCAAGACCATTCTTTTGAATGGACTCCCTATCTTCAAAAACGATGACACGGTAAATATCTTTGCCCATGACATCCATACAAGAGGACCACCAAACTTACTAGCAAGAACCAAGCTAGAGTCGGTTAGTTCCATGTTGTCATAATATTGACGACCCTCTGTCTCTTCAAAGAAGGTGGAGGCATGTCTTAGGCAGCCTTAGAATGGGCCTCAACAACAGCACTCTTCCCTTGGTCAGATGTATCAACCTTACTTCTTGAAGGTTTCTTCTCATCATTACCATTGGCAGCCAAAAGAGCAACAACCGAGGGGGCTTCTCTCCCAACTTTCCCATGACTGATTCTGCATCAGAAAAATCATTAACATCAGTTGTGCTCAAAATCAAAACAAAGGCCAAAGTCCAAACAATCAAGACACCTAAAAATGACTTACAATCTTTGTCAACAATTTGTAAAATCAATTTACAAGGAATGTCATCCCTGTCGCAACCTACCCTTCGGCGGGAGGGCGACGCGGGGCTCGTGGGTGCATCTTCCAAGGGAGGAAAATGCGTGGAGTCGCCACCAACGTTTATTCAAGGAAAATGTTGGAAAAACCGGAAAAGGTGTGGTCTACGAACTTTAATCGTGAAAGGTTCGGGAGTTGTTTTTACGCATGGGGAAGGTATTAGCACCCCACGCGTCCGTCACAAGGGACGACAGCCTTTAATCAAGTGTGCAAATATGACTTCAAAATGTTTTATTTTCCCTTTTTTATGTCTTGTTGTGTTTTTATGTTTTTTGTATTTTCTTATCTTTTTTTGGTCGACGATGGTGTTTCCCTCGCTCCTACATATCCTCAATTGTGATGAGGAAATCAGACCAACGTAGTTCTTTGAAAACTAAATGTTGGTTAAGTTGTTTTTATTTATTTTAGCAAGATATATTTTAACCGAACAAAAGGTTATTTAAGGTGTTGGACCATTAAACGATCTTTTGATTTTGAAAGGAGAGAAACGTTAAGGCGTTGGACCATTAATGATCTCTTGGGGTGGTCGACAAAAGCGGGGCTTTTGCTCCTGGCATACCCTAATTTCCTCCAGGGATCATTTGTTTGTTGGGGTGCGACCCTTGCTTGACCACTTCTAGGTACTTGGCACCCATTGTTAGGCAATCTGTGAAGTTCCGCAACATGTCGGGAGTTGAAAGGACTTGTTAAGGCGCAATCCGTAAAGTTCCGTAACATTTTGGAAGCCAAAGAAGGGATGATTGTGTAATCCGTAAGGTTTCATGACATTACGGAAAGAAAACAAGTATCGTTACGCAATTCATAAAGTTCCGTAACGTTACGGAAAAAGAATCAGCAAAAAAAGGGGGGGCATGGGGTGTATTTAGTAAATAGGGGGGTACAAATCGCAATCAGGCCCACTTGGGCCTTCCAGGATCTTCCAACAGAAGGCGGCCCAGCTCGCCTGGGCGAGCTGGGCGGCAACCACCACCCTCTTTTCCCCTATAAATAGGGGGAGGAGGGCAGAACAAAAATATTCAACCCTCCTGGTATTTGAGAATCACTTAAAATTAGTGAGAAAATTTGTTTCCGTGAAGAAAATCCAAGCCGAGGTGCTTCCGTAACGCTTCCGAGACATTTTTGTGGGCGATTTCGCGAAGGTTTTCCACCGTTCTTCATCGTTCTTTGTTTGTTCTTCGTCGTTCTTCAGTCTTCAACCGGTAAGTTCCAAAAATCGAACTTTTCAATTCATTCTATGTACCCTTACTGGTCCCCTCTTGTTTCGCATGCTTTTACTTTTATTTCATTTACTTTTCGTACCCCTTTTGACGTGCTTTAGTCATTTATTTAAGTCATTTTCTCGCCTAATAAAAAAATAAAATAAATTTCCACCGATCATTTGAATTATAACATCTTTTAATTTCTGTTAAAATGAAATTCGACCGTTCTGTCATGCCATAACCTCGTTTAAAACCAAAAAGAGGCAAAATAATAATATAATAATCAAAAAATATCTTTTAATAAAATAATAAAAAAAATCAATCGGACATTTTTCTTTCGTAACCGAATTGACTAAATAACCAAAGTGAAACTAAGGCTAAAATCAATTCATAAACCAAGCTTTTGTCATCACCTAAAAAACCATTTTTAAGGTCTAACGCCTTGAAATGGTCTTTTCCGCTTTTATTGGTTAAACATGCATTTCTAAAGCCTAAAATCAACACATAGCTTTGTTACCTCTTTCAAAAAAACAAGAGATCATTAATGGTCCAATGCATTAATGTTTTCTCTCCTTTCAAAAGAATCGAAAGATTGTTTAATGGTCCAACGCCTTAAATGACCTTTCATTCAATCAAAATATATCTTGCATTAAAGGATAAAAATAATTTAACCAACGTTTAGTTCTCAAAAAACTACGTAGGTCTGATTTCCTTACCACAATTGAGAAATACGTAGGAGCAAGGGAAAAACCCTTGTCGACCACAAAAAGATAAAAAAATATATAAAAGGCATAAAAAGACATAAAAAGCGTAAAAAAGGGAAGATAACACAAATTGAAGTCATATTCGCACACTTGATTAAAGGCTTCCGTCCCTTGTGACTAATACCTTCCCCGTGCGTAAATACAACTCCCGAACCTTTCACTTAAAGTTCGTTGTCCACGTCTTTTTCTGGTTTTTCCGACGTTTTCCTCAAATAAACGTTGGTGGCGACTCTGCGCATTTTCCTTTCTTGGAAGACGCATCTGTAAGTCTCGTGTCGCCCTCCCGCTGAAGGGTAGGTTGCGATAGTTGGCGACTCCACTGGGGACTTTTGTTAGAGAGTTAGGCCAATCAATCGGTGTGCTTTCTTTACTATGACTTCCCTTTTGTTCTTTTTCTTTTGATGCTTTTAGTGTGTTTTAAAATGTATGCATGAGGTAAATATTTATTCATTTGATGCACACAAACACCAACACTATTTGCACACACGGTGAGTTGAAAAAGGGTCCTATACCCGGGTTCGTGGGAACATAAGGAGTGGTAGTGAATTTGTGATCATGCTAGGTCTCCGACTTGCTTGATTACAGTGAACCCTCATCTAGAGTTTTTCTCTTTGATAACATATTGTTGCTAGTAGTCCATATTGCTGCAATATGTTCTTCGAAGGGGATGATACCTCTAGAGACCATCAAGAGAGATATGACCACCTTGGGAATTATCACTGAAAGCCCTTTTAGCTCCCTCCCATGTAGGTCCCTAAAATAGGGGCACGAAGCAAACATGGCGGATCTTTGCTTGGTACCGGACGTCGTTATCCCCCCAAAATTCAAGGCACCTGATTTTGACAAGTACAAAGGGATGACTTGTCCTAAGAACCATCTCAAGATGTATTGTCGCAAGATGGGGGCGCATTCTAGGGATGAAAAGTTGTTAATGCACTTTTTCCAAGATAGCTTGGCTGGAGTCGTGGTCATTTGGTACACTAATCTGGAAGCTTCCAACATCCGTACTTGGATGGATCTGATCACTGCCTTCCTAAGGCAATATCAGTACAATTCCGATATGGCTTCCGATCGCACTCAGTTGCAGAACATGGTTAAAAAGGAAGGTGAGACCTTTAAAGAGTATGCCCAGCGGTGGAGGGACCTGGTAGCACAAGTGGCCCCTCCCATGGTCGAGAGGGAGATGATTACCATGATGGTAGACACCTTACCGGTGTTTTACTATGAGAAGTTGGTAGGCTATATGCCCTCCAGCTTCACGGACTTGGTATTTGCCGGGGAGAGAATCGAAGGAGGTTTGAAGAGAGGGAAGTTCGATTATGTCTCCTCCACAAGTACCAATGCTAGGAGGATCAGAGCAACTGGGGCAAAAAGGAAGGAAGGAGATACCCATGTCGTCACTTCAGCACCCGCATGGGTCAAGCCACCACAGACCTCTCATGGTACCCAACAGTACGCGCAACATCACCCGAGCTTCTCAGCTCGCGCCGGGGACTCTTCCAATTCAGCACCCGTACAGCCTAGAGTGCCCGCACCCATCCAGAGGGAGGCCCCCAAGCTCCGGCTCTAACCACGACTTGCCCGGCCGGCAACGCCCACTTTGGCGCCGGTTCCAACGTGATGAGGAACTTTCCCCCAAGGCCAACTCCAGAATTTACCCCGATCCCAATGACGTACGAAGACCTCTTGCCGTCCCTCATTGCCAATCAAATGGCTGTGATATCTCCCGAGAAGATCTACCAACCTCCTTTTGCAAAGTGGTATAACCCTGACGCAACTTGCGCATACCATAGGAAAACCCCGGGCCACTCTACCGAAAAATGCCTGGCCCTTAAATACAAGGTCCAACATTTGATAGATGCCGGATGGCTGACGTTTCAAGAGTATCGGCACAACATGAAAACAAACCCGCTCGCCAATCATGGAGGGGGAGCAGTTAATGTCGTCGAGTCGGGTAGGTCGTTCAGGTCTAAGCCTTTAAAGGACGTGACGACCCTTAGGAGGTTTATCTATGAGGCCCTACAAAAGGGGGGCGTAATTCCCCACGGTGGACACAGAGAGGATTCCTGTTTGATGCATCCCGGCGAGCTACATAACATGGAAACATGTTTAGCAGTGGAGGACCTGTTGCAACAGATGATAGATCGAGGCCGACTGGAAGTCGGCGAAGAGGGGAGTGAAGAGCAGCATATATGTATGCAGTCCGCAGATGAGAGAAGTTTTGGAAGGCCTAAGCCTTTGGTGGTATATTTCAACAAAGAGGCAGCTCCCCAAACGCCCCGATACCCCTCGGTAGTTAAACCTGTTTTGTTTCCATACCGAAATAGCCACGCAGTTCCGTGGAGGTAAGCACCTCCAAGCGAAAGGAAGGAAGAGGCCACCGACATCAGCTCGTTGTCAGCCAAGGTAACCAATATCACGGGGCTGAGCGGCGTGACCCACAGCGGTCGCGTGTTTGCACCCCCTAACCTGCCGACACAACCCGCAAACGTTAAAGGGAAGGCAAATATAGTGGAAGAACAAAATGACAAAACGACCCTCGCTCCGAACGAGGATATTCCAGTGAAAGGTCTTCCGGAGAAAAGGGATGGCTGTGGCAAGAAAGAAGTATCGCTAGAGGAGGCAGGCGAGTTCCTCTGCATTATTTGTTGGATCGAGTGGCCACAGAATAATTAAGAAAGGGGGTTGAATTAATTATTCCTAAACCTTTACTGATTAAAAAATTACTCTTCTAAGGTTTTTACTATGTTGTTAAGTAAATGAAGAACAAAAAAGAAACTTAACCAAAAGTAAAAGCGGAAATTAAAATGCACAGCGGAAATTAAAAGAGTAGGGAAGAAGGAGACAAACACACAAGAGTTTTTATACTGGTTCGGCAACAACCCATGCCTACATCCAGTCCCCAAGCGACCTGCGGTCCTTGAGATTTCTTTCAATGTTGTAAAAATCCTTTTACAAGCAAAGATCCACAAGGGATGTACCCTCCCTTGTTCTCTTTGAGACCCTAGTGGATGTACCCTCTCTTGTTCTCAGTCAAACCCAAGTAGATGTACCCTCTACTTGTAACACAAAGGATGTACCCTCCAATGTGTTAAGACAAAGATCTCAGGTTGTTAAACCTTTGATACTTTGTGAATGGGGATACAAAAGAATTCTCAGGCGGTTAGTCCTTTGAACACTTTTGTATAAGGGCCTCCTCTGCCTCACCGGGGGCAGGTGCAGACACATGAGTGTCTCTACTGGTTCAGCCTCAGTTAGCAGGGGCAGGGTTTCGATCCTTTTGCATGCCCTACTCCAGAGCAGTTTGGGGCTGAGGTCGCATGGCCCGGAGATTGGCCCAAGGCCCAGGCAGGGGAGGAGCCCGCAGGATCCCCCAGTGAGGCAGAGGAGGCCCGTATGGATGAAGAAATGACGAACATGCTTTGTTTCTTGGGAGGAAGCGGAGCCACGTGACCGAGGTCACCGCACTTTTGTTATTGACATTACTGTTGTCTATATTGTTATTGACATTACTGTTTTCTGTTATTGTCTATATGGTTACTAACATTACTATTATTATTTTTCGTTTCTGTTAGATATTTTTGGCGTTATGGCTCTTAGTTATTTCGTCACCATTTTTGCGACTTACCATTTCGTGCGTTCTTTTCGTTTACCTTGTGGTTAGGCGTAAGTAGGTAGTGTGCGCCCCCGTCCGCACGATCTTTTTAGAGAGAAAAAGAAAAAAAAAAGGGAGAGAAAATGAATAAATGATAATAACTTAAAAAAGGAAAGGAAAAAAGAAAAGAAAAAAAGAGCAAGCAAGAAAAGAAAAAGAAGGAAGAAAAAAAGAAAAAAAATAATAATAAAAAGTTGTCTAGCTAAAAAACAACATGCTTGTGAAAGGAGATAACTTCCAACTTTTCTTTTGAAAAAATTCACTGATCATAACCAATTTTTGAAAAAAAATGTGTATACACCTGAAGGGTGAATACTGTGAAAGTTTTCCCGAACGCCCAAAAATGGACTCGAATGAATGCACAAATTGATAAAAGAACATATTTTCGACACTTGAGTGTCCCCATAGGTGCATGCATGACTAGTTTTGCATAAAATTTCCGAATCATCATTGTTGCATTTGTGTCATGGAAATAATGTGGGACATCCCCTTTATCCCTGAACCAAATCAAACCCTGACATATGTCATGTCCAACCGTTCTACAAGCCTTGAGCCGAAATCCCAACTTACCATAAACCTTGACCCAGGGTGAGAATGTCAATCCTTGCTCTCGGAAGAAAACTAAGAGAAAACTCCCAATCAAAGATTGAGAGAAAGCAAAAAGAAAGAAAATTCCCGATCAAAGATCGGAAGAAAATAGAAGAAATATGCAGAAAGGTCTTCGGACCAGACAATATCTGAACAATACAGAATTGTCACCAAGTAAACAAGAAAAGAAAGAAAACCATGACCTAAAGTGGTCCTCTCCCTTTGATTGCCAACCAAAATCCTGTGCGTCGGTGACTTGTTCACCTCATACTAAACAAAAAAAAAAGGAAAAGGCGAAGAATGCTCAAAGCCAAATTTCCCACAAGAAACAAACCATTCCCAAGAAAAAAGTCCTATTGATCCATGATCACGCATGTAATCTTTGATTTGATAGGAAATGATTTGCAAAATCGAGTCATGACATATCTATGGTTCGGAATTAGGATGAAACACTTACCTGTGTGAGATTAATACACTTTGAGTGATTTTCTTCTATTTTTGTTGAACCCAATGTTTCCTATAAATGGTCATTTAGAAACGAAATGCTAACATCCAAAATCTCATTTGTGGTTATGAGAAGATTTCAACAGCATACTCCCCTTCCCCGGTAGACCCATTGTTTTTCATCCGAAAAGCATATGTTGCTCTAATCAGTTGGAAGTTTTGTCTCTTTACTAAAGAATGTTCGCATTTTAGTGAAGAAAACACCGAGTCTATTTTAGTCTCACAAGTTATCCAGAACTACATAGGTCTGATTTCTTCATTGAGGATACGTAGCAGCAAGAGCATCGCTTTTGTCGGCCGCCCCACAATCTCTGTCATACTGACCCTGAGGTCGTGTGACATGCAGAGACAAATTATGGTCATTCTGCACACCTTTTCGCCATCCAGACACAATCGTGTTCGATGGCACGTAGAGACAAATTATGGCCATTCTACGCCCTTTTGTCATCCAGAGGCGACAAGCCCGATGACATGCGGAGACAAATTATGGTCATTCCGCACACCTTTTCGCCATTCAAACACAATCGTGTTCGATGGCACGCACAAACAAATTATGGTCATTCTGTGCCATTTTGTCATCCAGAGGCGGCGAGCCTGATGAAATGCAGAGGCAAATTATGGTCATTCCGCACACCTTTTCGCCATTCAGACACAATCGTGTCCGATGGCACGCAGAGAAAAATTATGGTTATTCTGCGCCCTTTTGTCATCCAGAGGCGGCGAGCCCAAAGACATGCGGAGACAAATTATGGTCATTCTGCACACCTTTTCGCCATTTAGACACAATGGTGTCCGATGGCACGCAGAGACAAATTATGGTCATTCTGCGCCCTTTTGTCATCCAGAGGCAGTGAGCCCGATGACATGCGGAGACAAATTATGGTCATTCCGCACACCTTTTCATCATTCAGACACAATCTTTTCTAATGGCACACAGAGACAAATTATGGTCATTCTGCACCCTTTTGTCATCCAGAGGCGGCGAGCCCGATGACATGCGGAGACAAATTATGGTCATTCCGCACATATTTTCGCCATTCAGACACAATCGTGTCCGATGGCACGCTGAGACAAATTATTGTCATTCTGCGCCCTTTTGTCATCCATTGGCGACGAGCCCGATGACATGCGGTGACAAATTATGGTCATTTCGCACACCTTTTCGTCATTCTTAGACAATCGTGTCCGATGGCACGCAGAGACAAATTATGGTCATTTTGTGCCCTTTTGTCTTCCAGAGGCGGCGAGCCCGATGACATGTGGAGACAAATTATGGTCATTCCGCACACCTTTTCATCATTCAGACACAATCATGTCCGATGGCACGCAAAGACAAATTATGGTCATTCTGCGCCCTTTTGTCATCCAATGGCGGCAAGCCCGATGATATGCGGAGACAAATTATGGTCATTCCGCACACCTTTTCGCCATTCAGACACAATCGTGTCCGATGGCAGGCAGAGACAAATTATGGTCATTCTGCGCCCTTTTGTCATCCAGAGGCGGCGAGCCCGATGACATGCAGAGAAAAATTATGGTCATTCCGAACACCTTTTCATCATTCAGACGCAATCGTGTCCGATGGTACGTAGAGACAAATTATGGTCATTTTGCGCCCTTTTGTCATCCAGAGGTGGCGAGCCCGACGACATGCGGAGACAAATTATGGTCATTCCGCACACCTTTTGCCATCCAGATACGATCGTGTTCGATGGCACACGGAGACAAATTATGGTCATTCCGCACCTTTTGCCATCCAGATATGATCGTGTCCGATGGCACGCAGAGACAAATTATGGTCATTCTGCGCCTTGTGTTAACCAAGAGGAACGAATTCGACAGTATCAGGATGATGTTGGTCGCTCGGTGCTAATCATTTTCAAAATTTTTGCAGGTCCCGCTGGCGGGGAGATTGACCGGCCGAATGGTGTTCCGCTCGAACGAAATTAGTGTCTTATCTTTACTTCCCTTTTATCTCCATAAAAAGACAAGTAAAGAGGGGAACTGTATTTAGTAAATACGGGGGTGTATTTAGTAAATGCGGGGGTATAAATAGCAATCAGGCCCACTTGGGCCTTCCAGGATCTTCCAACAGAAGGCGATGCCTTCTGGTGGAAGCAACCCAGCTCGCCTGGGCGAGCTGGGCGACAACCACCACCCTTTTTTCCCCTATAAATAGGGGGAGGAGGGCAAAACAAAAATGTTCAACCCTCATGGTATTTGAGAATCACTTATAATTAGTGAGAAAAATTGTTTCCGTGAAGAAAATCCAAGCCGAGGCGCTTCAGTAACGCTTCCGAGACGTTTCCGTGGGCGATTTCGCGAAGGTTTTCCACCTTTCTTCATCGTTCTTCGTTCGTTCTTCGGTCTTCAACCGGTAAATTCCCGAAATCGAACTTTTCAATTCATTCTATCTACCCTTAGTGGTCCCCACTTGTTTTGCATGCTTTTACTTTTATTTCATTTACTTTCCGTACCCCCTTTTGACGTGCTTTAGTCATTTATTTAAGTCATTTTCTCGCCTAATCAAAAAATAAAATAAATTTCCACCGATCATTTGAATTATAACATCTTTTAATTTATGTTAAAATGAAATCTGACCGTTCTGTCATGCTGTAACCACGCTTAAAACCAAAAAGAGGCAAAATAATAATATAATAATCAAAAAAATATCTTTTAATAAAATAATCAAAAAAAATCAATCGGACATTTTTCTTTGGGATTTTTCTTTCTTAACCGAATTGACTAAATAACCAAAGTGAAACTAAGGCTAAAATCAATTCATAAACCAAGCTTTTGTCATCACCTAAAAAACCATTTTTAAGGTCTAACGCCTTGAAATGGTCTTTTCCGCTTTTATTGGTTAAACATGGATTTCTAAAGCCTAAAATCAACACGTAGCTTTGTTACCTCTTTCAAGAAAACAAGAGATAATTAATGGTCCTATGCCTTAATGTTTTCTCTCCTTTCAAAAGAATCGAAAGATTGTTTAATGGTCCAACGCCTTAAATGACCTTTCATTCAATCAAAATATATCTTTGCAAAAAAGGATAAAAATAATTTAACCAACGTTTAGTTCTCAAAGAACTACGTAGGTCTGATTTCCTTACCACAATTGAGGAATACGTAGGAGCAAGGGAAAAACCCTTGTCGACCACAAAAAGATAAAAAAATATATAAAAGGCATAAAAAGACATAAAAAGCGTAAAAAAGGGAAGATAACACAAATTGAAGTCATATTCGCACACTTGATTAAAGGCTGCCGTCCCTTGTGACGGACGCGTGGGGTGCTAATACCTTCCCCGTGCGTAAATACAACTCCCGAATCTTTCACTTAAAGTTCGTAGACCACGTCTTTTTCCAGTTTTTCCGACGTTTTCCTCAAATAAACGTTGGTGGCGACTCCGCGCATTTTCCTTTCTTAGAAGACGTATCCGTGAGTCTCGCGTCGCCCTCCCGCCGAAGGGTAGGTTGCGATAGCTCCTACGTATCCTCAATTGCGATGAGGAAATTAGACCTATGTAGTTCTTGCAAAAGCAGTAAAGTTACATGTTGATTTTATGCTTTTGAACGGTCCATGTTAACCGATAAAAACAAAGGAGACCGTTTAAGGCGTTGGACCTTAAAACGGTTTTAAGTGACTTTTGCGGACAAAGCTTGATTTGTGAGTTGATTTTAGTCTTAGTTTCACTTTTGTTATTAGTCAATTCATTCAAGGAAACTTCCAAAGAAAAACGTCTGATTGATTTTTTTGATTATTTTATTCAAAGATATTTTGATTATTTTATTATTATTTTTCCAAAATATTTTGATTATTTTATTATTATTTTTCTTTTTTTGGTTTAACCGAGGTTATAGCATGAACGATCGGTTAGATTTTTTTTTAACGGTGATTAAATGAGATTACAACACAAATGATCGGTTGAAATTCATTTTATCATTTATTAGGTGAGAAAACGACTTAAATAAATGGTTAAAGCACGTCAAAAGGGGTACGGGAAACAAACGAAATGAAAATAAAAGTACGCGAAACAAGTGGGGACCACTAAGAGTGCATAGAATGAATTGAAAGATTCGATTTCGGGAACTTACCAGTTGAAGACCGAAGAACGACGAATAATGAACGAAGAACGATGAAGAACGATGAAGACCGGTGAAGAATCTTCACGAAATCGCTCACGGAAATGTCTCGGAAGCGATACGGAAGTGCCTCGGCTTGGATTTTTTCCACGAAAACAATTTTCCCCACAAATTTCGAGAGAATCCTAAATACCAGAAGGTTTGCTCTACCCTCTTACCCCTATTTATAGAAGAAAAGAAGGAGGTGGTTGCCGCCCAGGCGAGCTGGGTTGCTTCCACCAGAAGGCACCGCCTTCTGTTGGAACCCCTGGAAGGCCCAAGTGGGTCCGGTTGCTATTTGCACCCCCCCTTTTTACTAAATACACCTCCTTTTTATTAAATACACCCCCTTTTGTGTTTTTTTGTTGATTCCTTCCTGAAACGTTATGGAACTTTACAGATTACGTAACGACACCCATTTTCTTTCTGGAATGTTGTGAAACTTTACGGATTACACAACAATGCCCTTTTTGACTTCCGAAATGTTGCGGAACTTTACGGATTGTGCAACAATGCTTCCTTTCGACTTCCAAAATGTTGTAGAACTCCATGGATTACCTAACGACAGGTGTTAAGTACCTCGAGGCGGTCAAGCGAAGGTTGCATGCCACCAAACAATGGTCCCCAGACGAAATTAGGGTATGACAGTTGCCCCTTTTTACTTATCTTTTATTGGAGATAAAAGCGAAGTAAAGATAAGACACTAATTTCGTTTGAATGGAACATTATTCGGCCGGTTAATATCCCGACCAGCGGAACCTGTCATTCAGAAAGAAAGAAAAGGCATCAGAAGCGTCAACAAAACTTCAGTGTCTTGAAAACGATAAAGCGGGACAACCACGACACTTCCCTACGCCATCGAACTTTATCATCCTCGTCCAGCAGAGAAGAATCTCGTGCATTGTCGGGCTTGAATGTCTCCGGACGACGAGAATAAGAACCTGCAAAAATCTTGAAAATAATCAGAATCGAACGACCAACATCGTGCTGATACCGTCGAATTCGTTCGCCTCAGTTGACGAAAAGTGCGGATGACCATAAGGTATCTCCACCTGCCACCTGACACGCTGTCCCTGGATGGCAAAAGGTGCAGAAGACAATGTTAGTCTCTGCGCGTCAACGGGCTCATTTGCCCTTGGTTGACGAAAGGTGCGGGTAACCATACGATACCCCCGCATGTCACCTGACTCCATGGGTCAGGATGACGAAAAAGGTGCAGAAGACGATGTTAGTCTTTGCGCATCAACGGGCTCGTTTGCCCCTGGTTGATGAAAGGTGCGGATGACCATAAGGTACCCCCGCATGTCACCTGACTCCATGGGTCAGGATGACAAAAAAGGTGCAGAAGACGATGTTAGTCTCTGCCCGTCAACGAGCTCGTTTGCCCCTGGTTGACGAAAGGTGCGGATGACCATAAGGTACCCCTGCATGTCACCTGACTCCATGGGTCAGGATGACAGAAAAGGTGTAGAAGATGATGTTAGTCTCTACGCGTCAACGGGCTTGTTTGCCCCTGGTTGACGAAAGGTGCGGATGACCATAAGGTACCCCCGCATGTCACCTGACTCTATGGGTCAGAATGACAGAAATTGTTTGTACAGATAACCGCCTGGGTATCTCCGCACGTCACCTAACTTCACGGGTCAGGATGACAGAAACCGTTTGTACGGATAACCGCCTGGGTATCTCCGCACGTCACCTGACTTCACGGGTCAGGATGACAGAAAGCGCAGAAGATGACGTAAATCTCTGCGTGTCAACAGGTTCGTTGGCCTTGATTGACAAAGGGTGCAGAAGACGACGTTAGTCTCTGCATGCTACCGAACTCTTAGTCTGACGGATAGCGAAATTGTGTTTATACGGATAACCACGTGGGTATCTCCGCCTGCCACCTAACTTCACGGGTTAGGATCAACAGAAATTGTTTCTGTGGATAATCACTTGTGTATCTCTGCACGTCACCTGACTTCATAGGTCAAGATGAAAAAAACCGTTTGTACAGATAACTGCATGGGTATCTCCACACGTCACCTGACTTCATGGGTCAGGATGACAGAAAGCGCAGAAGACGACGTAAATCTCCGCGTGTCAACAGGTTCATTGGCCCTGATTGACAAAGGGTGTAGAAGACGACGTTAATCTCTGCATGCTACCGGACTCTTAGTCTAATGAATAGCGAAAGAGTGTTTATACGGATAACCACTTGGGTATCTCCGCCTGCCACCTAACTTCACGGGTTAGGATTAACAGAAATCGTTTGTGCGGATAACCATTTGGGTATCTCCGCATCTCATTGGACTTCATGGGTCACGATAGCAAAAGGTGGGGCAGTCGACAAAAGCAAGGCTTTTGCTCCTACGTATCCTCAATTCGTGATGAGGAACTCAGACCTACGTAGTTCTTGCTTTTGTGATGTGCAAGACTAAAATAGTCTCTACCGAGAGATGTTGACATCTCCAGAAAGGGTGCAGATAACCACATTGGCCTCTACTTGTCAATCGAACTTGGGGTCTCCGAATGGCGAGGTGCGGATAACCGGAAGGTGTCTTCGCATGCTGCCGGACTCTTGGGTCATGATAGCAAAAGGTGGGGTGGTCGACAAAAGCAAGGCTTTTGCTCCTACGTATCCTCTATTTGTGATGAGGAACTCAAACCTACGTAGTTCTTTCTTTTGTGAGACTAAAATAGTCTCTGTGTTCTTTCACTAAAATGCGAACATGCTTTAGTAAAGAAACAAAACCTCCAACTGATCAGAGCAACATATGATTTTTGGTGAAAAACAATGTGCCTATTGGGGAAGGAGAGTATGCTGATGAAATTTTCTCATAACCATAAATGAGATTTTGGATGTTAGCGTTTCGTTTCTAAACGACCATTTAGAGGAAACACTGGGCCCAACAGAATAGAAGAAAATCACTCGAAGTGTATCAATCTCACACATTTAAGTGTTTTATCCTAATTCCGAACCATAGATATGTCATGACTTAATTTTGCGAATCATTTCCTATCAAATCAAAGATTACATGCGTGATCATGGATCAATAGGACTTTTTCCTGGGAATAGTGTTTTTGTGAGGAATTTGGCTCTGAGTGTTTGGGCCTTTTCCTTTTTTGTTTTTGTTTAGTGCGGGGCGAGAAAATCGCTAGCGCACAGGATTTTGGTTGGCAATCAAAGGGAGAGGACTACTTTGAGTTGTCTGGCCCAAAGACCTTTCTGCATATTTCTTTTGTTTTCTTCCGATCTTTGATCGGGAATTTTCTTTCTTTTTCTTTTTTCTTTCTTCCAATCTTTGATCGGGAATTTTCTTTTCTTTCATTTTTGCTTTCAAAGGCAAGGATGGATATTTTCACCCTGAGTTAAGGTTTATGGTGAGTTGGGATTTTGGCTCAAGGCTTGTAGAACGGCTAGACATGATATATGTCAAGGTGTCGGTTTGGCAAACGGTTCAGGGATAAAGGAGATGTCTTACATTATTTCCATGATACACATGTAAAAATGATGATTAGGAAATTTTATGCAAAACTGTTCATGCATGCACCCATGTGGACACTCAAGCATCAAGTTTATTTAAATTCCTAGGATCATGAGCAACTTGGTGTGTCCTACTATGACTTGAGAAACAAAGGTGATCAAATAACAAGCAGAGATTTAAAAGGTACTAGGTTGCCTCCTAGTAGCGCTTCTTTAAAGTCTTGAGCTGGACACGTGATGACTTGTTGGTCACAGACCTAGTACTTTTGCTTACCTTCGGCTTTGGACTTGGTCGCCTGCTGGTCGGCCACGGGTCATAGGCAAAGCTCTAGCCTTTGTAGATAAGCTGAGGGGCTCTAGAGGTGGTGGCGGTGCGTCTATTGCCCGTTGTCGGCCATCCCTAGGCTGTTGTGGTGTCTTGCCTGCCTGGAGGTGCAATACTTCTTGATGAAAGCCCGGTTAATAGGGGGCCTGATGACCTTGTTGGGGGCAACAGGCACTCTGTAAAACTGACAAAGGCCCATAATCAGAGCTGGAAACCCCATGACACTATTGGACTTCTCCGGGTCCACTGGGTTTCTTGCGGGCATGATCCCTGCAAACAATAGATGACATCAGAAATCAGTTAAGCGATGTCCATACTTACGTATGTCACGATGGCATGACCTTGCTGGGGGGACGGGCACTTAGGACTGACAGAGGCCCGTAACCAGAGTTGGAAACCCCAGGGCCCTGTTGGACTCCTCCGAGTCCACTGGGTGCCTTGTGGGCGCGATCCCTGCAAATAATAGATGACATCATAAATCAGTTGAGCGATGTGCATACCTACCTATGTCACGATGGCACAAACCAACTGATACTTCTGCAGGAGGAGATCGGCATTATGGTCACTAGATGGAATGTTGCTAAGTAGCAACGTCATCCATATCTGTGTAAGAGTGGTCATGTTAGTGTGCATGATCCTCACTCGTCTCTTTGCAGTGGCATGGGTGAAATCTTGCCCCGGTATGCATAGTAGCTGCGTGATAGCCTCCCTCTATGGTTATGCTTGCACAGTTGGTCACCCTCGAATATCAGGGGTGGCCAAAGAACTGGTAAAAGCAAACTACTAGTCCCTTACCCAGGAGCGCAGGCCTCGATTAAGCATTAAGCACGGAGGACCTTAAATTCTCTTAAGGTGTGGATATGGAGACCACTGAAAGTGAGGACGCGTAGCCCTTTAAAGGCGAGGGCGTGCAGCCCTCTGAAGTCGAGGACGTGTCGCTTTTTGAAGGCGAGGACATGCAGCCCCCTGAAGGCGAGGGAATGCAACCCTCTGATGGCGAGGACGTGTAGTCCTTTGAAGGCGAGGGCATGCAACCCTTTGAAGGTGAGGGCATGCAGCCCTCTAAAGGCGAGGGCATGTAGCCCTCTGAAGGTGAGGACGTGCAGTCCTCTGAAGGCAAGGGTGTGTATCCCTCTGAAGGTGAGGGCATGTAGCTCTCTGAAGGTGAGGACGTGCAGTCCTCTAAAGGCGAGGGTGTGTAGTCCTCTGAAGGCGAGGACTTGCAGCCTCTCAAGGCGAGGGCTTGTAGCCCTCTCAAGGCGAGGACACATAGTCCTCTGAAGGCGAGGGCATGTAGCCCTCTGAAGGCGAGGAGGTGTAGTCCTCTAAAGGCGAGGGCACGTAGCCCTCTGAAGGCGAGGAGGTGTAGTCCTCTGAAGGTAAGGACATGTAGTCCTCTGAAGGCGAGGGCGTGCAGCCCTCTGAAGGCAAGGACGTATAGTCCTCTAAAGATGAGGGCGTGTAGCCCTCTGAAGGGGAGGACATGTAGTCCTCTGATGGTGAGGGCGTGTAGTCCTCTGAAGGTGAGGATGTGTAGGCCTCGGAAGGTGAGGGTGTGTAGCCCTCTGAAGGCAAGGACGTGTAGTCCTTTGACGGTGAGGGTACTATTACCCAAGGGTCCACCCTTATGAGAAAACAAGAGATCGACTTATTGAGAGGACTGGTCATTCCAAATTCAAAAGTTTGGACATTAGATGTAGGAAATCTATGCAGTTAACATGATTTTTAGGGATGCATATGGATGCAACCTTTGTTGTGAAATTTGGTAAATGTGGACTTCATATGAAACAATGCAATGTAATGGAAAGTTGTACAATGTTGATGGCATTCTTTCCCTATTTTGTGATTTTGATTTTGATTTAATTTTTGGGAAAACACAGATTGATTGTCCTTTTGAAAGAGGTGATAATTCATGCAACCTTATCCTATCTTTTGCAAATCTCTCTGGGAACTCCGTCAGAGTGTATGTTCTTTTAGATTTAGTCACTTGTCCATTTTGGAGTGACGGCAATGGAGTCGTTTGATGTTTAATCAATCCATTGAAATTCCAGGGTTTGTCCCCCCCCCCCCTTTTTTTGTTTAAAAAACATCGATGGGTGAGAACTTTTGATCTGCCCCTATGTTCACTTGAGGCTCATGCACGATGCCCCTTATTGCCCCAGTGTAAGGCTTTGAGGTACCCATCATTGTCTTTCGTCATGACCTTGTAGCAGGGAACCTATTGGGTGAGAACTTCTAATCTGCCCCTAGGTTCGCTTGAGGTTCATGCATGGTGCCTTTCATTGCCCCAGTGTAGGTCTCTGAGGTAACCGTCGTTGTTTTGTTTTCACAACCTTGTAGCAAGGAAGAATGAAAGAGGCGGTTGATTCTCGCCAAAAGAATTTTTCAAAGACGAGAAATAATTGAAGGATTTTTTCAGTTGACAGGTTAAGTCAAATGACTCCTATTCTTGATAACTCACTTCTCTCTAAAAAAGACAAACTTTCTGGAATGATAAAATGAGGTCACATGAACGTCTATATTTTACTTGAAAACACAGTCAATCAAATGCTTTTTTCCTTTTGAACTTTTTTGCTTTACTCGTTGTTTACGACACCCTCACCAAATGTATAGCACAAGTCATTTCTGATTGAACGATCTTGGAAGTCCAAACTCAGGAGCGCAGTTCGCTCGAGCAAACAAACCAATGGCTTGCACCTACATTCTAGTGGAAGCAAAGATGTAATTACGAGAGGATGAGGGACAAAGATGTCAAATTTATTCATTTTTTTTAGCATTGTAACTGTGGTTTACAATAATGGCATAAACTTGAAAATCCTGATGAGTCATTAGAGACATCTAACAACAGCTTTCAAAATTACCCTATGTGTGGTGTCGCTTGTCAATGTTAAGATTTACAAGCGATTCTCCTCAAATTTCAGCCAGCCCGCATCAATTAGACCTTGCACCTTATGCTTCAGGGCCCTACAATGTTCAATGGAATGCCCCGGGGCTCCTCCATGATATGCACATGTTGCGTCCGAGTCGTATCCTCAGAAAAATGGAGGTTGAGGAACCTTGGTTGAGGTTATAGCAACCATTGAATTATCAAGTAGATATGGGAGCAAGTTAGCATATGACACCGGAATTTGGGGTGAATCCTACAGGCTTTTTGCTGCAAAATACCTTTTTGGTTGGTGTTTTGGTTTGTGCTAAAGGTGGTGTTTGTTATTGGAAGTGCGGTAGATAGGCTTTGTGGTTGATTTAGGGATGACCTTTGTGGATGACTGGGTGGTGGGTAATGAGAAGGGCTGATATTGGATGAGTAATGATGTTGTTGAGCTGGTGGGGGATTTTCCATGTAGGAACGGCAGTCGCAGCATGGGTTTCTCCTTCATTCTCACCCTCTTCATTTGCCTCAGTTTTCTGATTCGTCCAAGCAGGATGATTAAATTTGCCTATTTTTAGATCCACTTCGATCCTTTCGCTGGCGAAGACCAAATCCGTAAAACTTGAAGGTGTGTAACCCACCATTTTTCATAGTAGAACACTGTTAATGTGTCTACTATCATTGTTATCATCTACCTTTTCGTCATTGGGGGTGCCACCTGGGCTGCCAGATCCCTCCACCTTTGGGTGTATTCTTTGAAGGATTCATGCTCCTTTTTGAACATGTTCTATAGTTGTATCCTATCTAGAGCCATATCGGAATTGTACTGACACTGCCTAACGAAGGCAACCATCAGGTCCTTCCATGAATGGACTCAGGAAGGTTCCAAGTTAGTGTACCAGGTAATAGCTACCCCAATAAGACTTTCTTGGAAGAAATGTATCAGTAGTTCCTCATCTTTTGCGTATGCCCCCATCTTCCGACAATATATCTTTAGATGGTTCTTGGGGGCAAGTAGTCTCCTTGTACTTGTCAAAGTCCAGCACCTTGAACTTGGGAGGGGTGATGATATTGGGCACTAGGAACAACTCTTCTAGGTTAGCAAAGGCATAATCTTCACCTCCTTCAATGGCCCTGAGCCTTTCCTCTAGATGATCCAACTTTCCTATTTCTGCTATAGAATGAGGGTTTTTACTCATTGTGGAATGCAAGAGGTGTGGTTGTGGGTGATACTGAGGGCCCTCCAAAGTGTTTTGCAGGAGTATACCACCAACTACTTGCCCTTTAATGGCATATCTGAGGCAAGGCTCGAAGTCGGCTAGATTGTGGTGGGGAATTTCATGTGTCTCCCCCACGGTTTGAGAGACATGTGCATGATCAGTTTGGGGTTGTCGGCTCTCAATGAGTATGGGAGTGGAGTTATTGACATTTTCATTGGGAGTGTACACCACATTGGGTGTCGTATAGTTGGGAGGCAAGCCATATGGTAGGAAGGCATGCTTGTTTTTCGCACTAAATGAGGGTCGTCTGTACCTCCCAACTCTTTGCCTTCCAGACCTACCATATCTGAGGTTGGATGATTTATTTGGTTGAGGCCATATGGGGGGGGGGTCAGGTCCACCTCAGCAATGGTGCTGGTAGCAGCTACTATAGCCGCATTGACCTCCATTATCTTCTTCATGCTCATCATGGCCTCCATCATTATGGCCATTCGCTCTTTCATGGCCTCCATGTCGGTCTTCATTTGCTCTTGCACCTCCTCTACTTCACCTATTACTCTAGCTCTATCAAGGGTTCAGTAAGGGCGCCGTAAAACATGTTCTTTTCTTTTTGATAACAATGATTAAGTTCATTTTTTTCAAGGAAAGAATGCAATGAGCAATGCAACCAATGAAAAGCATGGATGTATGGGAATGATGCACAGTTGAAGTATTGCAAATGTTTACACAGGACATGGAGTTGAATCAATTTAGATTTTCAACATGGTCCATGACATCTTTGTTAAGGTGAAATTGGAAGTAACAAGGACATCAACAATCCAAAATGTGTTTGGTAGTAAACAAAGTAGCGATGTAACTCGATTCATCTTTTGCCCCAATTTTTGCATGGTGGTTACTTCCATACTTCAACTTGACTTGATGAACCTTTTCACAAAAGCATGAGCTTGGTTCAACCCCATAACCCAAGGAATGGCAATTTTGATCGCCAATACTTCGACAACATTTCATAGAGATGAAAGACTCGGGAATACGTATGTTATGCATGGAAAATGTAATTATGAGATTGAGATGTCCAAAGAAACATCATTTCCTGATTAACCAGGCATTAGGTACCATGCCTAAACGGGAGGAACTAAAAAGCTTTTAGTGATAATTCCCAAGGTGGTCATATCTCTCTTGATGGTTTCTAGAGATATCATCCCCTTCGAAATAACATATTGCGGCAGTAAGGACTACCAGCAACAATATGTTATTAAAGAGAAAAACTCTAGATGAGGGTTCACTGTTATCAAGCAAGTCGGAGACCCAACATGACCACAGATTCACCTCCACTCCTTATGTTCCCATGGACCCAGGTATATGGCCCATTTTCAACTCACCATGTGTACAAATAGTGTTGGTGTTTGTGTGCATCAAATGAATAAATATCTATCTCATGCATACATTTCAAAAACACACTAAAAGCATCAAAGAGTTATATACAAGAGCGTAAGAGAAATAAAAGGAAACCGACAAAAGAGGAAGTCATGATATTGCACGAGATTAGAAGGCCTAACTCTCTAAAAACAGTCCCCAGTAGAGTCGCCAACTGTCGCAACCTACCCTTCGGCAGGAGGGCAACGCGGGGCTCGCGGGTGCGTCTTCCATGGGAGGAAAATGCGCGGAGTTGCCACCAACGTTTATTTGAGGAAAACATCGGAAAAACTGGAAAGGTGTGGTCTACGAACTTTAAGTGTGAAAGGTTCGAGAGTTGTTTTTACGCACGGGGAAGGTATTAGCACCCCATGCATCCATCACAAAGGACGACAACCTTTAATCAAGTTTGCAAATATGACTTCAAGATGTTTTCCTTTTTTTATGTCTTTTTGTGTTTTTATGCTTTTTATATTTTTTATCTTTTTGTGGTCGACAAGGGTGTTTCCCTCGCTCCTACGTATCCTCAATTGCGATGAGGAAATCAGACCTACGTAGTTCTTGCAAAAGCGGTAAAGTTACATGTTGATTTCATGCTTTTGAACGGTCCATGTTAACCGATAAAAGCAAAGAGGACCGTTTAAGGCATTGGACCTTAAAACAGTTTTTAGTGATTTTTATGGACAAAGCTTCATTTGTGAGTTGATTTTAGCCTTAGTTTCACTTTGGTTATTAGTCAATTCAATTAAGGAAAATCCCAAAGAAAAACATCCAATTGATTTTTTTAATTATTTTATTCAAAGATACTTTGATTATTTTATTATTATTTTGCCTCTTTTGGTTTTAAACATGGTTACGGCATGAAAGATCGGATGGATTTTATTTTAATAGAGTTTAAACGATATTACAACTCAAATGATAAGTGAAAATTCATTTTATTGTTTATTAGGCGAGAAAACGGCTTAAATGAATGGTTAAAGCACGTCAAAAGGGGGTACGGAAAACAAACGAAATAAAAATAAAAGCACGCGAAACAAGTGGGGACCACTAAGGGTGCATAGAATGAATTGAAAGATTTGATTTCGGGAACTTACCGGTTGAAGACCGAAGAATGACGAAGAACGATGAAGAACGGTGAAGAATCTTCACGAAATCGCTCATGGAAATGTCTCGGATGTGTTACGGAAGCGCCTCGGCTTGCATTTTCTTCCCGGAAATAATTTTTCTCACTAATTTCAAGAGAATCCTAAATATTAGAAGGGCTGAATGAAATTAGTCTGCCCTCTTTCCCCTATTTATAGGAAAAAAGAGGGAGGTGGTTGCCGCCCAACTCGCCCAGGCGAGCTGGGTTGCTTCCACCAGAAGGCACCGCCTTTTGTTGGAACCCCCTGGAAGGCCCAAGTGGGCCTGGTTGCTATTTGCACACCCTTTTTTACTAAATACACCCCCTTTGCTTTTTTTGCTGATTCCTTTTCCATAACGTTACGAAACTTTACGGATTATGTAACGACACTTATTTTCTTTTCGGAATGTCGCGAAACTTTACGGATTACGCAACAATGCCCTTTTTGACTTCTGGAATGTTGCGGAACTTTACAGATTGCGCAACAATGCTTCCTTTTGACTTCCGGCATGTCACAGAACTTCACGGATTGCCTAACGATGGGTGTTAAGTACCTCGAAGCGGTCAAGCGAAGGTTGCATGCCACCAAACAATGGTATACTTAGGGTATGACACTATGCATTAGTAATTGTTGATGACTATTCTAGGTATACTTAGAATTTATTTCTTACTAACAAAAATGATGCATTTCATGCATTTAGGAGACTTGCCAAAGTCATTCAAAACAAGAAAAGTCTCAAAATCATCTCCATTAGGAGTGATCATGGAGGTGAATTTGAAAACAAGGATTTTGAAATATTTTGTGATGAACTAGGCATAGAACATAACTTTTCTGCACCTAGGACACCCTAACAAAATGGTGTAGTAGAAAGGAAAAATAGGTCTTTAGAAGAAATAGCTAGAACTCTCTTAAATGACACTCCACTCCCAAAATATTTTTGGGATGAAGCTGTCAATACCGCATGTTATATTATGAATAGAGCCTTAATAAGACTCGTTCTTAAGAAAATCCCATATGAATTGTTTAACAATAGAAAACCAAGCATTGCTCATTTACATGTTTTTGGATGTAAATGTTTTGTCCTAAACAATGGTAAAGAAAGCCTAGGTAAATTTGATGCTAAGGTGGATGAAGGCATCTTCCTTGGTTATTCCTTACATAGCAAAGCCTTTAGGATATACAACAAAATAACCATGACAATTGAGGAATCAATACATGTTTCTTTTGATGAAACTAATATTACCTCTTCGAGAGAGGAGTTTCTTGGTGATATTACAGATTCTTTGGAAGATATGTACAATCAAGAAAGGAATCTAAAAAGGAAGAGAAATGAAGAAAACAAGGATGTTCAAGATGACATAGCCCAAGAAAATGATGATTTTCCCAAAGAATGGAAAACCTCAAGAAATCATCCTCTTGACAATATCATCGAAGATATCTCAAAAGGGGAAACAACTAGACACTCTCTCAAAGATTTATGCAATAACATGGAATTTGTTTCTATGATAGAACCTAAAAACTATAAAGAAGCCATAATTGATGATCAATGGATAGTTTCTATGCAAGAAGAGTTAAATCAATTTGAGAGAAATAATGTTTGGGAACTAGTTGAGAAACCACATAACTACCCCATTATAGGAACAAAATGGGTATTTAGAAATAAACTAGAAGAAAATGGTATAGTAATTAGAAATAAAGCTAACAAGTTGAAAAAGGGTACAACCAAGAAGAAGGTATAGACTATGAAGAAACCTTTGCACCCGTAGCTAGATTAGAAGCCATTAGGATGCTTTTAGCTTATGCATCTATTATGAACTTTAAACTATATCAAATGGATGTCAAGAGTGCCTTCTTAAATGGTCTAATCCAAGAGGAGGTATATGTAGAACAACCTCCCGGGTTTGAAGACTCACAAAAATTAGATCATGTCTATAGATTAAAGAAAGCACTTTATGGGTTAAAACAAGCACCTAGGGCTTGGTATGAATGATTAAGTAAATTCCTATTAGAAAAGAATTTCATTCGAGGAAAGGTAGATACCACCTTATTCATAAAGAAGAAGGATAATGATATCTTATTGGTACAAATTTATGTTGATGATATAATCTTTGGATCTACTAATTAATCTTTGTGCAATGAGTTTTCTATTAACATGTAAAGTAAGTTTGAGATGTCCATGATGGGTGAGTTAAATTACTTTCTTGGACTACAAATCAAACAAACAAATGATGGGATCTTTGTCAACCAAGCAAAATATTGCAAGGAACTCATCAAGAGATTTGGAATGGAAAACTCAAAACACTTAGCTACTCCTATGAGCACTGGTTGCTACCTTGACAAAGATGAGTCCGGTCAACCCGTTGATGAAAAGCAATATAGAGGTATGATTGGATCTCTACTTTACTTATCTGCAAGTAGGCCAGATATTATGTTTATTGTGTGCATGTGTGCAAGATTCCAATCAAATCCAAAGTTTTCACATCTAACTGCAGTAAAAAGAATCATAAGATATCTCTTAGGAACAGTTAACTTAGAATTATGGTACCCTAAAAATTCTTTATGCAATTTAATAGGATACTTAGATTCAGATTTTTCCAGATCTAAAACAGATAGGAAGAGCACTAGTGGCACATGTCAGTTCATAAGGTCTGCTCTTGTCTCGTGGCACAGCAAGAAGCAAAATAGTGTAGCATTATCCATAGCCGAAGCCGAATACATCTCTGCTGGTAGTTGTTATGCACAGATCCTCTGGATGAAACATGATTATGGGATTGTATTAGACCATATTCCCATAAAATGTGACAACACAAGGGCCATAAATATATCTAAGAACCCAGTCCTCCACTCTAGAACCAAGCACATAGAAATTAGGCATCATTTTCTTAGAGATTATGTCCTAAAAGGTGACCGTGTTCTAGAATTTGTAGATACCAAAAACCAACTTGCAGACATCTTCACAAAACCACTACCCAAAGACTCTTTCTACACCATTAGAAGAGAATTAGAACTTCTAGATGCTAGTGACTTAGACAAATGATTTGTTTTATGTTTTGATGTCTTATGACTTATTTGATACACTTATTAGTATATTACTTTCTAAATTAGTTTTTTTAATTTGGTTATCTTGGATGACTTTCTAATTATTTGACACTTTATTATAGTTAATGGATGAATTATTATCTTCCTTGCTTAGTTTATGTATGAATTATTGTCCTCCTTGCTTGTTGTATGGATTAAAATGCTTGGATGATTATGAGTTTGTGTATGATTTTATGTCTCTATACACACTTTGGCTTTTTGTTGATGCCAAAGGGGGAGAGAAAATTGGGATTAAATCAAGAACTCATATAATTAAATAACTTAATTTCAAGTGAAGCTTAAACTCAAAAACAAAGGGGGAGAATTAAGTGAGTGGTCAATTAGAAGATAGAGCTTGTATGCATTTCTTGATTTCAGGTTTGTCATCATCAAAAAGGGGGAGATTGTAGAAGCAAGCATCATGATGATGAACCTATAAATTTTGATATTGCCAAAAAGCCCAAATGATTGATTCAAGACTTCAAGATCAAGCATCAAGAATCCAATCCAAGATTCAAGATTCAAGAGAAGAAATCAAGAAGCCATAAGTCAAGACTTCATATGGGATAAGTATTAAAATAATTTTTTCAAAAACCAAATAGCACAGTTTTGTTTTACAAAAGAATTTTCTCAAATTTTCTAAAGTTACCAGAGTGATTACTCTCTGGTAATCGATTACTAGTTGGCAATAATCGATTACCAGTGACCAGAATGGTTTTCAAAATATTTTTCAAATGATTTATAACGTTCAAAAATAATTTTCAAATAGTGTAATCGATTACATTATATTAGTAATCAATTACAAGTGAATCTGAACGTTGGAATTCAAATCCAATTGTGGAGTCACAACTTTTCATAAAATACATTGTGTAATCGATTACACCATTGTGGTAATCGATTACCAGTGAATAGTTTTGAAGAAAAAGTTAAGAGTTATAACTCTGAACATGATTTTCTCAAAGTCATAACTCTTCCAATGGTTTTTTGACCAGACATGAAGAACCTTAGCACGCATTTTACAACAATCCAACAGAATCAAAAACACATATCTCTTTCAAAATCTTTTCTGACCATTGCCCATTGTTTTTCTTTGCAAAAACTCTTGCCAAAAAGCTTTCTAAACTTCGGTTTCAAAACTTTGTTTTTCTGTAAGTGGAAATTCTACAGAAAACAAAAGTGTGTTATCTTTTCTTTCTTCTCCCTCTTGCCAAAAGATTTAAAGGACTAACCGCCTGAGAATTCTTTTGATTCTTCCTCTTCCATTTGAGCAAAAGATTTCAAAGGACTAACCGCCTGAGATATCTTTTGTTTCCCCTTACAGGGATTCAAGGGACTAACCGCCTAAGAATTCTTTGTCTTAACACATTGGAGCATACATACTTTGTGGTACAAGTAGAGCATACATCTACTTGGGTTGTTATATTGAGAACAAGAGAGGATACATCTCTTGTGGATCAGTTCAAGTGGAGCGTACATCCACTTGGTTGTTCAAAGAGAACAAGGGAGGGTACATCCCTTTTGGATCTTTGCTTGTAAAGGATTTTACAAGGTTATTGGAAATCTCAAGAACTGGTGGTTGCTTGGGTACTGGACGTAGGCACGGGTTGTGGCCGAACCAGTATAAATCTTGTGTTTTCTTTCTTCTTCCCTACACTCTTTATTTTTCCGTGGTGCACTTTTTATTTCCGCTTTACTTTTGTCTAAGTTATTGTTTCTGTTCTTTACTTTCTCATAACTTAGTAGTAAAGCCTAATTGAATCTAGTAACATTAAGAAGGATAAATTTTTTAATTAGTCAAGACACGTTCATAATTAATTCAACCCCCTTCTTAATTATTCCGAGGCCACTTGATCTAACAGGTTCTTCGGGCATCTCATGTCAATCTCATAATTACATTTGCCATGCATAGCATAAGTATGCCCTAGTCATTCATCTGTATGATATGTTGTCGAAGTATTGACAATCAAAATTTCTATTCCATGGATTATGGGGTTGAACCAAGCACATGCTTTTAAGGAAAGGTTAATCAAGTCAAGGTCAAGTATGGAAGTAACCAGCTTGCAAAAGTTGGGGCAGAAGATGGATCGAGTTACATCGCTTCTTTGTTTACTACCAACACATGATTGAGCTAAATAATTTACAAAAAAATTAAGGACTTTTGACATCCATGTTTTATTTCCAACGAGATGTGATGAACCATGTTGTTTTAATGAAAATCTAAATTGATTCAACCCTATGTCCTATGTAAAATTCGCAATACTTCAACAATGCATCATTCACATACATCCATGCTTATTTTTCTTTTCATATTGGTGGCATTTCTCATTGCATTCTTTCCTTGAAATCAGAACTATAATCATTGTAATCAAAAGGAAAGAATGCGCTTTACGGTGCCCTTACCGAACGCATGCCAGAGCTAGAGTAAAGAGTGAAATAGAGGAGGTGAAAGAGCAGATGAAGGCTGACATGGAGGCCATGAAAAAGCAAATGGCCACAATGATGGAGGCCATGATGAGTATGAGAAAAATGATGGAGGTCATCATGGCTACAGTCGTTGTCGCAAGTACTGCCACAGAAGTGGACCCGACTCACCCATCTGGCCTCAATCAAGTAAATCCTCTAGTCTCAGATATAGTAGGGTAGAAAAGTGAAGCGTTAGGAAGTACGGGTGGCCCCCATTTTGTGCAAGTTCAGAACAAACATTCCTTCCCACCATATGGCTTGCCTCCCAACTATACACCACCCAATGTTGCACACACTCCCAATGAGAATGTCAACAACTTTGCACCCAAGCCTATTGAGAGCCAACAACCCCAATCTGATTATGCACATGTCTCTCAACCCATGGAGGAGACACATGAAGCATCCCTAGACCATAATCTAGCTGACTTCGAACCTCACCTTGGATATGCCACTGAGGGGCAAGCAATTGGTGGTGTACCTCTGCCAAACACTTTGGAGGGCCCTTAGTTTCGCCCACAACCACAACCCTTGCATTTTGCGGTGGGAAAAGTCCCTCCTGCTATGGTGGAAAGGGTAAAATTTGATCATATAGAGGAAAGGATGAGGGCCATTGAAGGAGGCAGAGATTATGCTTTTGTTGACATGGCAGACATGTGCCTAGTGCCTGACATCGCCATCCCTCCGAAGTTCAAGGTGCTAGACTCTGATAAGTACAAGGGGACTACTTGCCATAGGAATCAGCTGAGGGTGTACTACAGGAAAATGGGTGCATATGCAAAAGATGAAAAATTATGGATGCATTTCTTCCAGGAAAGTCTTACTGGGGCAGCCGTCACCTGGTATACTAATTTGGAACCTTCCCGAGTCCATTCTTGGAAAGACCTAATGATTGCCTTCATTAGGCAGTATCAGTACAATTCTGATATGGCTCCGGATAGAATGCAGCTACAGAATATGTGTAAAAAGGAGCACGAATCTGTCAAAGAATACGCCTAAAGGTGGAGGGATCTGGCAGTTCAAGTAGCACCCCCAATGACGGAAAAGGAGATAATAACAATGATAGTTGACACATTACCAGTGTTCTACTGTGAGAACATGGTGGGTTACACACCTTCAAGCTTTGCCGATTTAGTTTCCATCGGCGAAAGGATAAAAGTAGGTTTGAGAAGAGGCAAATTTGATTATCCTGCTTTGATGAATAGGAAGCCTGTAGAATTCCAACAAAGAAGCCTGTAGAATTCACCCCAATTCCGGTGTCGTATTGTAACTTACTCCCATATCTACTCAATAATGCAATGGTAGCCATAACCCTAACCAAGGTTCCTCAACCTCCATTTTTTCGAGGATACAACTCAAACGCAACATGTGTTTATCATGGAGGAGTTCAGGGGCATTCCATTGAGCATTGTATGACCCCGAAACATAAGGTGCAAAATCTGATTGATGCAGGCAACCTAAAATTTGAGGAGGATAATCGCTAGTGAATTCTGACATTGGCAAGCGACACTATGCATGGGGGCAATTTGAAGGTTGTTGCTAGATGTCTCCAATGACTCATTAGGATTTTCAAGTTTATGCCATTACTGTAAACAACAGTTACAATGCTAATATTATGGATAAATTTGATGTCCTTATCTCATTGTCTCACAATTACATCTTTTCTTATTTAACTTTCACTGGAATGTAAATGTAAACTGTTGGCTTGTTTGCTCAAGTGACTTGCACTTCCGAGTTGATCTCTAAGTCTGTTCAATCAGAAATTGCTCGTTCTACACGTTTGGTCAGGGTGCTGTAAAACGATAAGTAAAGTTCAAAACAAAAAAGTAAAAAGAAAAAAAAATGTTTGGTTGACTGTGTTTCAAATAAAAAGTACAGACATTCGTGTGACCTCATTTTATCATTCCTAAAAGTTGTCTTTTTGAGAGAAAAGTGAGTTATGAAGAACAGGAGTTGTTTGACTTAATCTGTCAATTGAAAATCCTTTAAATGTTTCTCATCCTTGAAAATTCATTTTCGAGAATTTGCACAGTTTCTTTCATTTTTTCCTTGCTACAGGGTCGTGACAAAACACAGCAATAGATACCTTAGAGCCCTACACTGGGGCAATGAGAGGCACCATGCATGAGCCTCAAGCAAACCTAGGGGCAGATCAGAAGTTCTTACCCGATAGGTTGAAAACCCAAAAGGGAAGCCTAGGCAAAATTTAGGGTGATAAAAAAATAAAAAATAAAAACTAACAACAATCAGGGGCATGTTATTAAGGTTTTGTCCCAAAATCCAAACTACAAAAGTACCTAGTCAAGATTTGAAATGACACATGGTCGTGTTTCAACATCCCAAACACTAATTTATCCCTTGCTACCCCCTCCGAGCCAAAGCATATTTGTGATGCAATCCTACCCCCTAAGGGCATTGGATAGAAGACTCCAAGAAGATTGGACCAGAGATGCAAGAGAAGGCCCTAGGATTCTCATGAGCATTATGGTAGATTTCGGGCCCATGGGCTAAGTATGAGCCCACTTATCTTTGTACATATTAGATTTAGGTTTCATTATTTTTTGGCCTTGTATTTAGGGCTCCATAATGTAGGTAGGGTACCCTAGAAATGTAGGATTTTTCAGCCCTTGTATTTTAGGGCACCTAGACTAGTTTTTGTATTAGGGGTAGTTTTGTAATTTCATATGCATTAAGTGAATATTTGATGTGTGTTGGGAAATAAATTTAATTGAAATGGGAGAAGCCCAATCCAATTAAATTTTAGAGGAGGAGGTAAACATTTGCTTGCTACACCCCATTGCCATATCATAGTCACACTTTGTGCATGTCCTTCATGCTTTACATGCCTTATGACACCTAAGCACACTTAGCGAAGAATCTTGGACTTGATCGTGGATTAGTGGGCTGAACCATAGCTAAAATTCACTAATCATAATTAGTGAAATTTTGGCTCCATAATTTGGCTCCACAAATTCAATTTCAAATTCAAGTGAAATTTTAATAGAAATTCAAATTTTCCTACAATTTTGTGTGACACTTACACTATAAATAGAGGCCATGTGTGTGCATTTTTTTTCAACTTTGATCATTTGAGAATTACACTTCAAAGTTCAGACCTCATTTGAGGCACAAAATTTCGTGCTCCTCTCCCTCTCCCTCTTCCTCCACTCATCTTCTTCTACCTTCAAGCTCTTATCCATGGCTTCCTATGGTGGTGAGTGTTGGAACCCGGCAAGTGCACTGGATCGCGCAAGTAGTATAAAACGGTAAGAACCGAGTATCGAACTCTCGAGGAACTTGTGTTACTTGATAAAGCTATATTCAGTGAATAGGTGTCTAGTATGAAAAGAGATGTGTGGACTATGCACAAGTATGTAAACTAACCATTAAAAGAAAAATCACGTGAGTAATGATGCATAAAGACAAGTTGACAACACGTTGGTCTTCCTAATAGGTGTTTCATGTTAAAAGGATATTATCTACTTAACAATGCTCATGTGTTCTATGGTGTCTCCTGAAATGCTAAACCCTGATTCCTCATGATAGTCTAGCCTAATCCCGATCAAGCATCAACCTCAAATTCCTCTTGTTGGACTAAACTGGACCAGAACCGCATTAAGACAAACATACAAACAACTAGGTTACCGTACCCTGATTCCTCGTGATAATACGATAAACTAGCCCTATCCTATCAATTTCTAAGAATCAAACCAGTTTCCACTATTGAATGATCCTGACAAAGCATGCATCTACGTGATCAAGGCAAAAGCACACTGAAATGATGTACTGATAGCACAGAGAACACATAAAACATCATTAAATAGATATACATGTATTTACATCAAGTACCTACAAGGAAGAACCAACAAAGGATTTAGCTCTCCATAACTGGGAAGCTTCCTTTACAACAAAGAGAAGAGAAAAATGAAGGATTGAAGAAATACAAGCGGTGAGGATGTCTCCTCCACCTCTAGAACCTCACAATCACACACAAACTCATCTCAAGCTCTCAGGACAGCTTCCTCTTCTCGCTCAGTTCTTTGCAGATCTTCGCACAGCAAAATCTCTGAAAACTCTCTGGATTCGGACCCTTCTCTCCCTTGAATCTCTCACATGCAGAAGCTCTTCGAGAAAATGGCCAAAATCCCCTCCAAAATCTGATTTCAGGCTTAAATAGGTGGCTTTGTTTGTGCTAGCACGCTTAGCGCGACTATGGACCGCTCAGCGCGCATTAGTGGATTTCATCTTAACGCGTGCTTTTCTCGCTCAGCGGATGGACTGAAGCGGTGCACTTAGCGGGATGACCCTTCGCTCAGCGAACATGCATAACTCATCCTTCTTCTAGATTCTTCCTCGCGCTTAGCCAAGGGAATGGTGCGATCAGCGGATGGCTCGCTAAGCCAGCAGATTAGCTTAGTGAGAGGATGAAAATCAGCACTTCACAAACATGCCTAATTAACCTAAAATTGAGAGGAAATGATTATTAAACACACAAAATGGGAGTACTAAGTATTTATTACCTATCTTTAACAAAAAGTAATTACAACACCACAAAATAACCATAAATTGGAGGAGTTTGATACAATTTACACAGGTTTTATACACAAAAGTTAGTCGCATTCATCGACTAACAACTCCCCCAAATTTATAGTTTTGCTTGTCCTCAAGTAAATAAAGAACAACTCACTGGTCCCCAAGTGACAATAACATGCAGTGACTATGTACAAAGGTGTATGCGACAAGAGTTACTGATTGCATGATAAAAGAATGAAGCAAAATGCCCTCATCACTTGTCTTTCACAAAGCATGCAGTTATTCAAAGAGAAGAATAAAATGTAACCTGTACAATTAGATGAAGTTAGGCATAAGACAGATATCAAGGAAAATAGCTTAAACCATAGTCTCACGACTACTGTTTCACTCAAGCACAAGTGTTTAAGCTATTCATTAATAACAACTAGCAAGAGGTCCAATCTTTGAACTTCATCTCATGTCATCAAGTCAGAAATGCATAAACAGAATCATAAGGACTTTCACAGGCTTGTAGTGAGGCTTGGCTACAAAAAATCATTGGTTTTTCTAGAATGCAAAGGCTTAGATTCTAAGAGAGCACAAATCCTAGATTTATCCAAATGTTCTTTTCAATACAATTAGCTTACTCACTAGCCTTTCACTTTAATTTTCATTTGACCGTATTACACAACACACATTTTCTTTGATTTCTTTTCTTTTTCTTTTTTTTTTCTCTTTTTTTTAACACAACTTATTTGTTATGTGTGCTGATGCTTTACCTTTTACTTTACATCCCAATCAACTCCCCCAAATTTGGGGTAGTTTGCCTTGAACTATCTGCTCTCCTAGAATCTAAACAAGGTATCTGGAGATAATCATTTAAGTTCAAGGTTCAATTTTTGACAATATCATTCAGCTCACAGAGGGTGCAAAGGATACAATTATAATTCAAGGTAAGCTTTTTGGTCAATTGGCTTGTATATACAATCATGGCCTTCATCATGTCCTCATTCATACATTCCATTCTAAATTTCAGAGATTGATGCAAAGACTATTACTCAAAGCTAGTCGTTCACTCACAGTTTAAGATCACACTCTCACCGATTATGGTTTAAGCTTTTCTTTCTCAATCAACCTATCTATTGCCTAACAATTCTAATTTCAAGTTCACATTCTTGTTCTTTCTTTGTCTAACATACATACTTGCTCAAACTTATGAAAAGAAACACAAACTTCATCACAATCATGCATTCAATCCAAAATCAATTCATAACACCAATTTTCATAAAAAGATAAAAGTGTTTCACTGCAATATCATCCAAGTCAAGTTAGACTGTTCCATATGCTTCAAAACAAGCATACTAGCTATCCACAAACAAAAACAACAATGTATATAAACATTAACCAAAATAACTAAAAATAATGTACTGAAACTATAATCATTATAATAATAATCCAAAAAGCATCATCAGGAATTTAGAATTCTTGTGACTGGTCCTGAGTGTCCTGTGTCTGAACATCCTCCTCATCTGTCAGATGGAGTACTGGAGTAGCTGGAGGAGAAGTGTTCAGAGTCAGGACTAGTGTGGTTGAGTCCTTGGGTATCTCGAGTATAGGAGTGGAGGGGTCTGCTGCATGCTAAGGTGAGGATAGGTTCACCACTGGTATGGGTGGATCTGATGTGACCTCTCAGGAGTAGCAGCAGCTTCCTGTATAACCTGTGTCTCACCTGCCTCCTCCTCTACAATGAATCACTCTGGAACGGTGGCCTCAGATGACGCATCCTCTACATGTTGTGGTACCTGGGTTGTGGAACCTTCATCTTCCTAGTGAAGAGAAGGTTGAGCCCCAGGCCAGGCTACTCACTCTAGAAACTGCTCAACAGAAGGAATGAATCCTAGAGATGCCCCCACCTGTAAACTTTGAAGTAAAATAATCTGTCCCTGATGAATGCTCTGAAGCATGGCTTCAAAGCGCTGAGAATCACTCTGAGCTGGGACTGAAGGAGTTGCTGAAGTGGATGCTGGAGTAGGAGCTGCAAATGTGGAAAGAAGCTCAGTTGGCCTCGCCTTCGTCCTCCTAGCCCCTCGGATAGAAACTGTTAGATCATCAGGATTCCAACAGTTCTTCCTAATGTAGGCTAAGTTAATGATCGGGCTCAGGCACTCAAAAGTGAGGTTGTCAGAGACAACCCCTCTAGCTCTACATAGGGCAGTAATCAGAGCAGGAAACCCAAGTCTAGAAGAGTTAGATTGGGCTATAGAAGTCATTTGGCCATAAATGAGAGCTCCTATGTTCATGTCCATGCGAGAGACTAGGCCAAAGTTCAGCCTAGCTCTTTCCACTATCAGGTCAGATGTGTGAGATGTGGGGGTCAGGTTGGAGTATGAGAGAACACTCCACACCTGGGCTAAAGTCGTCAGGTCCTTCCTCAGGATCCTCCCAGAATGGCCCTCAGCATTCAAGATGAACCCTCGGCCTGGTATACATAGGGCAGCCTCAATCTCCCTAGGATCTAAAGGCAGCCTGCAGTATCTGGAGTATGTGGGCAAAGTCTCACCCTCTGCCAACACCACAGGTGTCTCTAGGAATACGTTGAGGTTGTTAGCGTCGATCTTCACTAGATGGCCTCTAACCCTGGCTTGCTTTGGTGAAGGACCATCAGAGTTGTATAGGTTTGCATAGAACTCTTTCACCAAAGCCAAATCTATGCTCTCATCAACCAAATTGGTGAGGCATTTATGGAGATTACGCCTCTCCAACTCAGTCTTAAAATCATCAAACTCAGTATGGTAGAGCTCCACCTTCCTTTCTGGCAAGTTGTTTCTCCCCAATACATTATCAGTGTACTGGTTTCATGCATCTAAGGAGTGAAATCTCCTTGTATCATATTGAGTTGTAGGTCTTGAACCGATACTCTTGCGTTTACTAGAAGCCATCTGCAAATAAAGGGACCAAACAGTTAATCAGGACACAAGTTATTCAAATTCAAAAACTGAAAAAGGCATTGGCGGCTTAGTGAGACATGGTCCGCTTAGCTTGCCTTCGCAAAATATACACTACCGCTTAGTGACACGTGGGGCCACTTAGCGGATGTTGTAGAAAATTATGCTTCTGCATAATCGGCTTAGCTAGCATCTACCCGCTAAGCCTAATGATTGCCGCAACAGATGTGCGCTATGCTCAGCAGGGTTACGCTAAGCGGCACAATGAGATTCAGAAAATTCAGTGAGTATGGGAGTTAGCAAGCATGGCTCGCTTAGCCCAATGGCTGTCGCAATGAAATGAGCATAGCTGAGAGAGGCCCGACTTAGCGCGTGGCTTTCAACAAAAAATTTAACTAAGTTACCTGGGCTTAGCGATTCGGCCTCGCTTAGCCGCAGTATCTCAACAGGAGGATGAGTGTGCATCCTCAAAAGATGAACTCGCTTAGCACGGTAGGCACGCTTAGCGAGTTCCTCTAGAAATGCATAAATTCAAGCAATTTTGATGAACTCACTTAGCGCAACAGGTGCGCTTAGCGAGTTCATTGCGTTTTTAAAAAAAATGCAGAAAATGAACTTCATTTTCTTCTCTTTTTGAGCCTCTAAAAGGCATTATCAAACATGCAAAACAATCAAAAATATCTTCATAGTATAATCATTAACAAAGTCCTAATCTTTAACTACTTCTAAAAACATTCAAACCCTAAGAATCAAAAGCTAAACCTTCGGTTTTCTAACCTAATGTTCAATGGAATAGAAGAGAAAAAAGAAATGGGGAACTTACTTGGATCCTTGTTAGCTGGTGATGCGTGAAGATGTAGAAGAAAGCAAAAATGCAAGAAGATGGGTGCGAGAGAGAGAATGCAGGAAAATCTGAAAATTTTACGCAAATGTGAGTGTAACTGATGTTACACTCACTTAAGCAATTTTCGACCCTCTCGCTTAGCGAACCTCAGCGCTAAGCGAGCCAGAGAGACGTTTGGTTTCTCAAAGAGGCTTGCTTAGCGGATCTGCGCGCTTAGCCCACGTTTGAAATTCAAAATCTGATTTTTTTTAACACATAAAGGGCTTGGCTTAGTGCGCAGATAGGCCCGCTTAGCGAGTTCTGCAGATCAAAATACCTGCAACTCTCGCTAAGCCTAGTTCTGGGTCAGCTTAGCTAAAATAATGCATCTTGATTACAGAGGGGTAGACGCTTAGCGCTGCTATGGCCCAAGGAATTGGGCTTAGCTGGCATGAGTTTCGCTTAGCTCAATGAAACCCAATTTTAGCCGCAAGGAAATGAGCTCAGCCGGTATGAGTTTCACTTAGCTCAATGAAACCCAATTTTGGCCGCAAGGAAATGAGCTTAGCCACGACGTGTCACGCTTAGCCCGTGAATGCAATGTGCTTAGCAGGAAGGCCATCGCTTAGCCCAATTCAAACCGAATTGAAATGGGTTTAGCTTAGCCTTGGCCAGCTTAGCGGACCAAGTCAGCTTGAGATGCAAGGGTTGAGCACTAAGCGCTAGAGACCCTCGACTTAGCGCATGACCAAATATGCGCTTAGCGCGAGGCTTGCGCTTAGTGAAAGGACTGTTTTTCAGAAAGAAAAAAAAATTCTAAAGTTATTTTTCAGTCCCTTCCTCAAGAAATTGAAACCCTTATATCTATCATTCAAAAACAAGCTGATATACCCCAATGTACTGATTATGAAGCAAGTTCCACATGATACAATGCATAAAATAAAACAAACTAACATAGATTAGAACTGGGTTGCCTCCCAGGAAGCACTTCTTTAATGTCATTTGCTTGACACTTTTACCTCAATGGGTGATCAAATTTTGGTTCTTACCTCCAGAACCTCCTTACCCACTTCCATTACCTGTAAGCAAACTTTTCATTCTAGAGCAGGCTTGTCTTCGACAAACAAATCAAAATCATTTTTTTAATCTTCAAAGCCCAACTCTAGCTTCTTTCTCCCTATATCAACTATGTAGCTCATAGTTAACATGAATGGCGTTCCCAATATTACAGGAATGTCATTATCTTCATAGATATCCATTACCGCAAAGTCTGCTAGGAAGATAAAATGTTTTACTCTGACCAGCACATCTTTAATTACTCCATATGGTCTGGTAATGGAGCAGTCAACAAGTTGTAAAGTCATCCTAGTGGGCATGATCTCCAACTCTCCCAACCTTTTGCACATGGAGAGTGGCATTAAGTTAATATTGGCTCCCAGATCAATAAGAGCCTTTCCCATAGTGACTTCTCCAATTGAACAAGGAATGGTTACACTCCCAGGGTCTTTATGCTTAGGTGGAAGGATCTTTTGAATCACAGCACTACAATTTCCTTCCACAACAATGTTTTCCTAGTGAATATACTTGTGTTTTCTTGTCAACATATCGTTTGAAAACTTGGAGTAGTCGCATTTGCTGTAAAGCTTCTCCGAAGGGCATGGTTATTTCCAGTTTCCTGAAAATATCTAAAAATCTTGCCAAATGGCGGTCCTTCTCCTTCTTGTAAGGTACCACAGGATATGGTACTTTCGCATCTTCATTCACAGCTTTTTCTCTTTTCTTCTCTCTAACTTGTTCACTTCTACTCCTCTCTTCATTCTTATTTTTTTCATTTTCTTTTTCTTTTTCTTGGTCATTTAATTTCTTTTTCTTGACCATTATTTGTTTTTCTTTTTCCTAATTGCTTTCACCTCTCACATCATCTTTCTTTTCATCAGTACCTTTCTTTTCAGCAACTTTCTTCTTGGATACAACACTATCCTCATCCCTCGCCTCCACAAACCTCTTACTCCTGTCATCACAACTTTGCATTCCTCCTTGGGATTATTTTCTGTATTCGCCACAAAACTGTTGGATGACTTGTTAGCTATCTACTTGGCCAGTTGTCCCACCTGGACCTCAAGGTTTTTCAGTGCTGACTCAGTGCTTTTATGATTTGACATTGTTACCTGCATAAACTGAGTCAAAGTCTCCTCCAGCTTAGTAGTCCTCTGAAAGATGTTAGGCCCTTGTTGGATTGGCCTGTTAGAAGGTCCACCCTGGTCTTTGTTGAATTGATTGCCAGGGTGTGATCTCCAATGTCCTTGTTGATTATAAGGACCCTGATGGAAGCATGAGAATCCTCCTTGAGTATATCCTTGTCTCTATTGATTTCCCATATAATAAACTTCTTGAGTGTTTTCTTCAACGGGAATACATTGGCATGTTTCATGAGCCTCACCATAGATGGTACAACCTGTAACCTGTAAAACAGAAGAATGTGTAGGTTGACCAATAGACAATTTAGTTGGTAACTTACCGAGTGTTTCTATTAAAATCTCAAGTTGCCTAGAAAGAAACTTATTTCGTGCCAATAAAGCATCATGTGATGATAGTTCTAACAAGATTTTCTTTGTGGGTTGATGAACTTTGTCGCATAGAATGGCATGATTGCTGGCTGACATATTCTCAATTAGCTCAGTTGCCTCTTCAGGGGTTTTCAGCTTTATTTTTCCCCCTGCTGAAGCATCTACCAATTGCTTGGTTTGTGGTCTCAGCCCATCTATAAACACATTCAATTGAATTGGCTCAAAGAACCCATGGGTGGGAGTATTTCTCAATAAACCTCTAAACCTCTCCAATGCTTCACTCAAGGACTCATCAGGGAACTGATGAAATGAAGGGATTGTAGCTTTCCCTTCCGCAGTCTTTGACTCTGGGAAATATTTTTTTAGAAACTTTTCAACAACTTCTTCCTAGGTTTTCAGATTGTTACCCTAAAATGAGTGGAGCCACCTCTTGGCTTATCCTGCCAAGGAAAATGAAAATAGACTGAGTCTAATGGCTTCATCTGGCACACCTGCAATCTTTACAGTGTTACAAATTTCAATGAATGTTGCCAAATGTGCATAGGGGTCCTCATTTGGTAATCCTTGGAATAAGTTCCCCTGTATTAAATGAATCAAAGAATGAGGGTAGCTTATGTTGTGAGCTTGCACTTTAACACGTGCAATGCTGGTAAAGAATTGCAGCACTGAACTGCTTGAATAGTCCTCAAGGGTAACTCTTTGCTGGTGTTCATCCGCCATGGAAACGGCTTCTGGTAAATAGGTCATAGATTCCCTTGATGATGGTGAGTCAAATGATGTAGAATCAGAAAAATGAGTTTCTACCTCAAGAATGGACACTACTGTCCTGTCTTGTAGTATTTTTCTTCTCCTCTCGGCTCTGCTCCTTCTCAACGTAGCTTCAATCTCCAAGTCCAGAGGAACTAAATTTCCTGCGGGAGATCTATGCATATAAAACACTATCAGAAATAGCGGTTATCCAGTTCAAGATGAAAACAAATATGAATCGGAAGTAAATATTCACAGTTTATCAAAGAATAAAGAATAGACACCTAGGACTGAACTAACTTTCCAAATAGACTGAAGTTCCCCAGCAACGACGCCAAAAACTTGTTGGAACCCGGCAAGTGCACCACAAGTAGTATAAAACGGTAAGAACCGAGTATCGAACTCTCAGGGAACTTGTGTTACTTGGAAAAGCTATATTCAGTGAATAGGTGTCTAGTATGAAAAGAGATGTGTGGACTATGCACAAGTATGTAAACTAACCTTTAAAAGGAAAATCACGTGAGTAATGATGCGTAAAGACAAGTAGACAACATATTGGTCTTCCTAATAAGTGCCTGATATTAAAAGGATATTCTCTACTTAACAATGCTCATTTGTTCTATGGTGTCTCCTGAAATGCTAAACCCCAATTCCTTATGATAGTCTAGCCTAATCCCGATCAAGCATCGTTGATCGAGGCCGTACCCGAATCAAATAAACATGAAAATGCAGTAACTAGGAAGTGATCCTAGGTCGTTTCCCAACGAGCAGTGACAAGCCAAATGTTCATAATATACTTGCAGTAACAGTAACAGTAACGATGGGGGGGGGGGGGGGGTTGTTTGCTTTTGTAAATTAAACAGCGAATATATGTGAATTAGAAAATATCAGAATTAAAACACGTTGCTTCCCCTTGATTCACAAGCAAGTCTCTTATCCTAGGTTACGAGAGTTTATCCTTTATCAGTTTAACCACTTAATCCAACCCTAAATTAAATTACTAAGCGAAATTCAACATAAGGCATTCATTATGTGATTAAGCATCACATACACCAATTACTCATAAACGATCATTAAGCATGAACGTAAATTAAGCGCAGAGACAATTAATCAAGCACTAAGCATGCATGAATTAAAAGCAACAAATTCAAAGTAGTTAGTGAAGAGGAAAAACTAAACAGAATTTAACAGTAATAATAGAACCTCAAAGAGAACTGTGCTTGATCCTCAAGGGAAAACAACGCTGCGGACTTAGCCTTCCATTAATCAAATAGAGAATGAAATTTTATTGATAAAACTAAAAGTCTGAACTGGAATTGTAAAAAAACGAAAATAAAAGAGAAAGAGAAGAGAGACTAAAACTAAAAACGAAAAATAGAAGAGAGAGAGGAGAGAGAGAGAGTCTCCCGCGAGGGAGAGAGAGGGTCCTCTAAACTAGAACCTTGGTGCTGTTATATAGTTTTTTTTTCAGCCCCAAAGCTTACAAATATGTTTTAAATCCAAGCCCATAAGTAAAATCAAATCAAATCTAGATAAGATAAGATAAGATCTAGATGAAATAATATCTAGATGAGATCAAATCTAAATAATATCTAGATAAGATAAGATCTAATTTTATAGAATAAATTAGTCTGCCCTCTTCAAGTCCAAGCCCAATTCTAGATTCAAGCCCAAGCCCAATTCTGGATTCAAGCCCAATGCTTCATTAATTCCTGAAATTAGATTAAAAACATCAAATTAGCTGAATGGGCCCAAATAATAAAACTGCCTAATTAATTGACAATTAAGACTAATCAGTATTTAAAATAGGGCAAAAAGGGTTAAGAAATAGGAGAAAATGATGGCACATCAATCGTCCTCAGATTCCTCTTGTTGGACTAAATTGGACTAGAACCGCATTAAGACAAACATACAAACAACTAGGTTACCATACCTTGATTCCTTGTGATAATACGATAAACTAGCCATGTCCTATCAAGTTCTAAGAATCAGACCAGTTTCCACTATTGAATGATCCTCACAAAGCATGAATCTACATGATCAAGGCAAAAGCACACTGAAATGAAGTACTGATAGCATAGAGAACACATAAAACATCATTAAATAGATATACAGGTATTTACATCAAGTACCTACAAGGAAGAACAACAGAGGATTTAGCTCTCCATAACTGGGAAGCTTCCTTTACAACAAAGAGAAGAGAAAAATGAAGGATTCAAGAAATACAGGCGGTGAGGATGTCTCCTCCACTTCTAGAACCTCACAATCACTCACAAACTCATCTCAAGCTCTCAGGACGGCTTCCTCTTCTCGCTCAGTTCTCTGCAGGTCTTCACACAGCAAAATCTCTAAAAACTCTCTGGATTCAAACCCTTCTCTTTCTAGAATCTCTCACATGCAGAAGCTCTTCGAGAAAATGGCCAAAATCCCCTCCAAAATATGGTTTCAGCCTTAAATAGGTGGCCTTGTTTGTGCTAGTGCGCTTAGCATGACTATGGACCGCTCAACATGCATTAGTGGATTTCGGCTTAGCACGTACTTTTCTCGCTCTGTGGATGGACTAAAGCGGTGTGCTTAGCGGGATGACCCTTCACTCAGCGAACATGCACAACTCATCCTTCTTCCAGATTCATCCTCGCGCTTAGCCAAGGGAATGGCGCACTCAGCAGATGGCTCGCTAAGCCAGCAGATTGGCTTAGCGAGAGGATGAAAATCAGCACTTCACAAACATGCCTAATTAACCTAAAATTGAGAGGAAATGATTATTAAACACACAAAATGGGAGTAGTAAGTATTTATTACCTATCTTTAACAAAAAGTAATTACAACACTACAAAATAACCATAAATTGGAGGAGTTTGATACAATTTACACAGGTTTTATACACAAAAGTTTGTCGTATTCATCGACTAACAGTGAGCTTCTTCTTGACTCATCTTCTCCTTGAAGTGGCGTCTCAAATCATCTTTCTTCCTTCTTCATTCCCCTGCCATTAGTCTTCAAGAAGCAAAGGACTCCATTGATGAAGAAGATCCAAGGCCTACAAGCTCCACATGGAGCTACATCAATTTGTTTTCTAAAAACAACAAAAAAATAGCAAAAGCAAAATAGAAACCCTGAGTGGCAACCACCTCTAAACCGGCAGGAAGAGCAATGCAAAGAACACATGCATGAAGTTGGGCAACAATGAAAGGAAAAAGAAAACAAAATCCGCCAAAGGCGAGTGATGAAAAAAAAAAGAGACAAAAGATCTCCAGATTTTACAAGGAAGGCACAAAAAGTGCAATAAGGATTAATGTATAAGACAAAAGGAGTATAGCCCAACTCAAAAGTTGAAATGAATAAAATACGAGCAAGACTCTCAAGGTTCTTGCTCAATATAACCCCCAAACACTTTTTGAGCCTCTTTGATCTTTTCTTTCATAGCCCTCTTACCCCTAACCACGTTACAAGCCCAATAAAGCCCATGTGGATCAAGGAATGACTAATTTTGCTTTTAAGTTGGGATTCTGGAATGAAACCCGCACACACTTGTGATTGTTGGAAAAATATATATAAAGAAAAAGGAAAAGAGAATCCTCAAGGTTTCACACTTGCACATTTGAGAAGGAAACTCGTTCGACCAAGAGCTCGTGGAAAATGCCCAAAGATAATTGTGATAGTAGGATACATTTGATGTTAGCCGCTCATGCAGACTCCTTAGGATTCCTTTTGAATCCAAGGGTGGCCTTTGTTGTATAAATTCTTTTGGGATCAGCCCATGTCATCAAGTTTTAGAGGGATTGACAAACCCTTGGCATCACTCTATGACCTTAAATCAGGAAAGTTTCACTTGGTCACATACCAAAGTGTGACAATTCATTGCCATCCTTCAATGGGGCGCACGATCGATCCTAAAGCCTTATGTTTTCTTGTTGTGCAAAATAATCAAAGTTTTTAAAAAAGGAATAGGGAAAACCCTAGGATCAATATTTCTATTGATTGATTAAATGTCAAATGGCTCCATTGTCGTCACCCAAAATTTCCAAGTGACTAAATCAAACAAAACATACACTTTGAGGGAGTCCCCGAAGAGATTTTCAAAAAGATAGGATGAGGTCTCATGAGTTATCACGTCTTTCAAAAGAGACAGTCAATCTGTGTTTTCCACAAAAAAAAAAAGAAAAAAATCAAATCAAAATCAAAATCACAAAAATAGGAAAGAAGTCATGAGCATTACACAATTTTCATGATTCAAAACCTTTTGCATTTTACTGCATTTCAAGATGAAGGTTGCATGCATCTGCATCCCAAAAATCATGTTAGGTTATTAGTGCATAGATTTCTCTTTATATACCAATTTCCCAAATCTAAATGTCCTATATTTAGGATGAGAGGCCTTTCAAAGAGTCAATCTCTTGCTTTCTCATAAGGTTGAGCCCTTTGGTACTAGTGCCCATTGGCTTGTTTCATAGGACTCAACGTCCTTTACTTTATGATTTCATGGAACTCAAAGTCCTCGCCTTTATCTTTCATAGAACTCAAAGTCCTCGCTTTATCTTTCATAGGACTCAAAGTCCTTTGTCTTTGCTTTCATAGGACTCAAAGTCCTCTGTTAGTTACATTTCAAAGACTTCAATGTCTTTTGCCAAGACGACAATGTCTTCATTTACATTTTAAAGACCTCAATTTCTTCAGTCATAATGTCTTCATTTACATTTCAAAAGACTTCAATGTCTTCTGTAATTTACATTTCAAAGACTTCAATGTCTTTTGTCAAGACAACAATGTCTTCATTTACATTTCAAAGACTTCAATGTCTACAATCATTTACGCTTTCAAAAGATGAAAATGTTTTCATTTACATTTCAAAAGACTTCAATGTCTTCTGTCATTTACATTTCAAAGCCTTCAATTTCTTTTATCAAGACGACAATGTCTTCATTTATATTTCAAAGACTTCAATGTCTTCAGTCATTTACGCTTTCAAAAGACCACAATGTCTTCATTTACATTTCAAAAGACTTCAATGTCTTTTGTAATTTACATTTCAAAGACATAAATATCTTTTGTCAAGACAACAATGTCTTTATTTACATTTCAAAGACTTCAATGTCTACAGTCATTTACGCTTTCAAAAGATGACAATGTCTTCATTTACATTTCAAAAAGACTTCAATGTCTTCTGTCATTTACATTTCAAAAGACTTCAATGTCTTTTGCAAGATGGCAATGTCTTCATTTACATTTCAAAGACTTCAATGTCTTCAGTCATTTACGCTTTCAAAACACAACAATGTCTTCATTTACATTTCAAAGACTTCAATGTCTTTAGTCATTTATGCTTTCAAAAGACGATAATATCTTCATTTACATTTCAAAGACTTCAATGTCTTCAGTCATTTACGCTTTGAAAAGACGAAAATGTCTTCATTTACATTTCAAAAGACTTCAATGTCTTCTGTCATTTACATTTCAAATACATCAATGTCTTTGGTCAAGACGACAATGTCTTCATTTACATTTCAAAGACTTCAATGTCTTCAGTCATTTACGCTTTCAAAAGACGACAATCTCTTCATTTACATTTCAAAAGACTTCAATGTCTTCTGTCATTTACATTTCAAAGACTTCAATGTCTTTGGTCAAGAAGACAATGTCTTTATTTACATTTCAAAGACTTCAATGTCTTCAGTCATTTACGCTTTCAAAAGACAACAATGTCTTCATTTCATTTCAAAAGACTTCAATGTCTTTTGTCATTTACATTTCAAAGACTTCAATGTTTTTTGTCAAGATGACAATGTCTTCATTTACATTTCAAAGACTTCAATGTCTTCAGTCATTTACACTTTCAAAAGACGACAATATCTTCATTTACATTTCAAAGACTTCAATGTCTTCCTCCATTTACACTTTCAAAAGGCGACAATGTCTTCATTTATATTTCAAAGACTTCAATGTCTTCCATCATTTACGCTTTCAAAAGACGACAATGTCTTCATTTACATTTCAAAGAATTTAACATCTTCAGTCATTTATGCTTTCAAAAGATGACAATGTCTTCATTTACATTTCAAAGACTTCAATGTCTTCAGTCATTTACGCTTTCAAAAGATGACAATGTCTTCATTTATATTTCAGAAGACTTCAATGTCTTCAGTCATTTATGCTTTCAAAAGACGACAATGTCTTCATTTTCATTTCAAAAGACTTCAATGTCTTCAGTCTTTACGTTTTCAAAAGACGACAATGTCTTCATTTACATTTCAAAAGACTTCAATGTCTTTAGTCATTTACACTTTCAAAAGACGACAATGTCTTCATTTACATTTCAAAGACTTCAGTGTCTTTAGCCATTTACGCTTCCAAAAGACGACAATATCTTTATTTACATTTCAAAAGACTTCAATGTCTTCAGTCATTTACGCTTTCAAAAAACTGCAACATCTTCATTTACATTCCAAAGACTTCAACCTTTTTTGTCTTTTATAAGACTCAATGTCCATGTTTGTGCTTCATAGGAATCGACGTCCTCTGTTTCTATGCTTTGAAAAAAAAAAAAGAACTTCGGATGTCTTTCGCTCTACAGAACTTCAATGTTCTAATGTTTTCTCGGTTTCACTTCCTTGGTTTTCCCCAGTTGCCTGGTCGAATTGCAAGACAGCTCGAACGACATTAGTGTCCTTATCTTTACTTCCTTTTTACTATTGATAAAATATAAGTAAAGAGGGGCAACTGTCATACCCTAATTTTGTCCGGGGACTATCGTTTGTTAATCGTTTGATCCTTGTTAGTCAATTTATGGTGTTGAGCGCCAATTACAATGCGAAATAGATGATCATTCAATGTTTTCATCAAGAATACGAAAGATACCAAAAAGGGAAGGGTAAAAGGGTCATTTCAGGGGGGTTTCTGAACCCTAGCTCACCCAGGCTAGCCTCTGGCTCGCCTGGACCCCCATATAGCTTAGGGGTGAAGTAACAAACTCACCTAGGCGAGTTGAATTAATTATTAATGTGTCTTGACTAATTAAAAATATCCTTCTTAATGTTACTAGATTCAATTAGGCTTTTACTACTAAGTTAAGAAAGTAAAGAACAGAAATAGAAACTTAACCAAAAGTAAAAGTGATAATTAAAAGTACACAGCGGAAATTAAAGAGTGTAGGGAAGAAGACAAACACAAGATTTATACTGGTTCGGCCACAAATCGTGCCTACATCCAGTCCTTTCAATCTTTTTTAAGGGGAAGGGAAGAATCAAAAGAATTCTCAGGCGGTTAGTCCTTTCAATCTTTTTTAAGGGAGAAGAGAGACATAAAAGAATTCAGGCAGTTAGTCCTTCTGTTCTTTTGGTAAAGGGAGAAGAGAGACACAAAAGAATTCAGGCGTTTAGTCCTTCTATGCTTTTGGCAAAGGGAGAAGAGAATGAAAAAGATGAATAGCACAAGTTTTTGAACAAAGAACTTTTCTTGGAAGAGAAAGTGTTGAACAAAAACTTTTTAGAAAGATGAAGAGAAATGAATTAGAAAGTACTGTTGAAAGTGTTGAAAGAGATGAAAGAAGATATTGAAAGATTTTTGAAGGATGTTGAAAGAAGATATTTTAAATTCATGCCATGGTCACATGTTTATAATCTCTTGATGACTCGAGTTAAAGTTTAATAGTCTTGGCAATTTCTTTAAAACTAGTCACCTTTTAAAAATTGTGACTCTTTTGAAAACTAGTCACTTAAAAAGTTGTGACTTTTGAAAAAATCTTTAGAAACAGGTCACTTGAAGAATTGTGACTTTTGGAAATTTATTTTTCGAAATCAGTCACTGGTAATCAATTACACATCAACAGATGTGACTCCTCAGTTTAAATTTTGAAAATCAAAACGCTTAGAAGCTCTAGTATTCGATTACAGGTATTGTGTAATTGATTACACAAGTTTAAAATGATTTAAAACTGTTTAAACACAAGTTGTGACTCTTGAATTTGAAATCTAACGTTTTAAAAACATTGGTAATCGATTACTTCCTTCTGGTAATCGATTACCAGATGTCGCAACCTACCCTTCAGCGGGAGGGCGACGCGTGACTCGCGGGATGCGTGTTCCACGAAAGGAATACGCGCGGAGTCGCCACCAACGTTTATTTGAGGAAAACGTCGGAAAAACCGGAAAAGACGCAATCTACGAACTTTTAAGTGAAAGGCTCGGGAGTTGTATTTACGCACGGGGAAGGTATTAGCACCCCACACGTCCGTCACAAGGGATGGCAGCCTTTAATCGAATGTGCAAACATGACTTTGATTTTTACGTTCCCTTTTATGTCCTTATATCCTTTATACCCTTTTTATATTTTTTTTCTATTTTTGTGGTCGACAAGGGTGTTTCCCTTTGCTCCTACATATTCCTCAATTGTGATGGGGAAATCAGACCTGCGTAGTTCTTTCTTATGCGTGAATCAAGTGATTCTTTTTACTTTGAAAGGTGATCATTTTAAGGCGTTGGACCTTAAAAATGATCCATTTTACTTGGTAAGAAACTGAAATGATAAACTTTCAAAATCCTATTTTTGTGGACGAGCTTGACTAGGCGAGTTGATTTTAGCCTTAGTTTCACTTTAGTTATTAGTCAATTCAATTAAGAATGAGAAATCCCAAAGAGAAAACGTCCGATTATTTTTCGCTTTATTTTACTAAAAGGTATTTTTTATTATTATATTATTATTTTACCTCTTTTTATTTCCAACGTGGTTACAGCACGACCGAACGGTCGGAATTCATTTTAACCGAAATTAACGGATGATACAATTCAAACGATCAGTGGAAATTTATTTTATTTTTAGATTAAGCGAGGAATGACTTAAATAAATAGCTTAAGCACGTCAAAAGGGGGTATAAAAAGTAAATGAAAACGAGAATAAAAATACATGAAACAAAATGTGGACCACCACGGGTACATAGAATGAATTAAAAAGCTTGGTTTGAGGTACTTACCCGTTGAAGACTGAAGAACGATGAAGAACGAAATAAGAACGTCGAAGAACGGTCGAAAACCTTCGCGAAATCACTCACGGAAACGTTACGGAAACGTTACAGAAGCGCCTCGGCTTGGATTTTCTTCACGGAACTAATTTTTCTCAGCTATTTCGAGAGAGAGAGAAGTGCCTAAGTGGCTGAACCCTTTTCTACTTCACTTCTCCCCCTATTTATAGAAAATTGGGGGAGAAGCTTGCCACCCAGCTCGCCCAGGCGAGCAAGGTTGCTTCCTCCAGAAGCAACAGCCTTCTGGAGGAATCTTCTGGAGGGCCCAAGTGGGCCTGGTTGCTATTTGCACCCCCATTTTTACTAAACACACCCCCTGCCCTTTTTTGGTGATTCTTTTTTCGTAAAGTTACAGAAACTTACAAATTTTGTAACGATACTTGTTTTCTTTCCGTAATGTTACGGAACCTTGCGGATTACATAATCATCCCATTTTTGACTTACGGAATATTACGGACCTCACTATTTGTGCAACGATGCTTCCTTTTGATTTCCGGTGTGTCACGGAACCTTATGGATTGTGCATCAATATTTTCTTTTGATTCCCGGCACATCACGGAATTTCACAAATTGCCTAATGATGGGTGCCAAGCACCTCAAAATGACCAAACACAAGTTGCATGCCACCAAGCAAAGGTCCCCGGACGAAATTAGGGTATGACACCAGAGAGTAAAACTCTTTGGTAATGATTTTCTTAAAACTTCTTGTGCTACTCAATGTTTTGGAAAAAAAATTTAGCACTTATCTTGATTGAGTCTTCTCTTGATTCTTGAATCTTGAGTCTTGAATCTTGATCTTGATTATTCTTGAATCTTGATTCTTGAAACTTGATTCTTGAATTCTTGAATCTTGAATTCTTGAATCTTGATTCTTGAAACTTGATTCTTGAATCTGTGGAATTTGCTTAGCTCATGATTCTTTGGCATCATCAAAATAACCTTGGAAGTCATTGCTTCCACAATCTCCCCCTTTTTGATGATGACAATCCTGAAATCAAGAGAATGCATACAATTTTTGTTCTACCGTTCACTCATCACTTTCTCCCCCTTTCTTTTTGAATTTATGCTTAATTTTAAAGCTTTGAAAAAGTAATATCTTGATTTCTTAAAATACCCAATTTTCTCTCCCCCTTTGGCAACATCAAAAAGGCCAAAGTTCGTAAAACATACATAATTTAAAAACATACACAAAGCATACTTTGTAAAACAAACATAAAAGATTCTAAATCATTCATGAAGCAAGACATGAATAAACCAAATTAAAATGCAAACCACATAGTCATACATCACAATCCATAAATATTCAGTCATACTAATCAAATATTAAAAATACTAAGTGTTCAAATGTCATAAGCATATAGCCAAATACAAGGCTTTAGAAAGAAAATATAATAATAATAATAATAAAGTCTAAACTGATGGTGGTGGCGGAGGTAAATCAAGGCAGTCACGAATGATGGTGACATCTTCTTCAACCTTTGTGATCCTTGAGACCATTGCATCAAATCACATGTCCACTTGTTGTTCCAAAGCATCAAACCTTTCACCAACATAGGTTGGAGTCCATCGAACCTGTCCAAAATACTCTAAAGGAGAGAAGAGTCCCCTTCAACCGGTAATTTTCCTTCATCATCATTTGGTTGAGCACCCTTTTTTACCCAAGATCCATCACGCTCTTTGCGGTAACCAAAGGACGCAACCACAGCAGCACCGATCAAGAAAGATCTCTTGATTGGAACATAAGGTTCAGAATCAAGAGGGATGTTAAAATGTTGAAGGAAAAGAGTGACTAAGTGTGGATATGGTAAAGGAGCATTTAATCGCAATGCCTTATGCATGCGATACCAGACTAAATGTGCCCAATCAATTTTTCGGCCGGTATGAAAGGCCCACATGACTATAAGATCTTCTTCAGAAACCTGTGCAAGGTTTGAAGATCTTGGGAGTAAGATACGAACAATAAGATAGTGAAGGATGCGGCTTTCAAGAGCCAATGAACCGGCAAGAAGCCTTCCGGTCATATCTGCTTGGTTGGTGCAAACCAACCAGCAGGCATCATGCATGGAAAAATCAAATTTCCAATCATCATCTAGTGTACCTTCAAATGGTACACCTTCGCTAGTCAATTGAGTCAAAACATAGAAGAAGGATTGGTCAATGACTAGCTTTATCCTATAAACTTCTGAAATCAAGGTACTTTCTTGAATTTCAAGATTAGAATAAAAAGCTTTTACCAATTCAGAATACACAGGCAATTTTAGAGACATAAAGGGAATGAGATTTGAGTTTTGAAATGCTTGAATGCATTCGAAACTCTCATCGAAAAAGAAATCCATATCTATGAACTTAGGGTCTATGATAGAACGAGAGGAGAAGAGGTTTGTGTACTATATACGTTGTTCTTCCGATGAGAACAATGAGGAGGAGGAAATGGAGGAAGGAATTGGAATATCTTGAGCCTCGGAGTGTCGTTGGCTTCTACTTGAAGAACCTTTGCGCTTCTTTGATGGTTCCTGCATTTGAGAAAAATTTTCGAAATTTCAATCAGTTGAAAGGAAAGAGAATGAAAAAAGATGAATTTTGGGCTTTGTGGGAAGTGATTTGGATAAGAAATCAGTGAGTTATGGCTGAAATACAAATTGGGAAGGAGGGTTTCGCGAGAGAAATGGAGGTTTCTGATTTCTGATTTTGAAATCTGAATTTATAGGAGCAGGGACGCATTGTAATCGATTACAACATTTGGTAATCGATTACACTCTTCCTGACTTGTTGTAATCGATTACAGTATTGTAGTAATCGATTACCAGAGAGCTTTTTTAGAAAAAACTAAGTGCTGAATGAATTCTTAGAGTGAAAGGATTTGAAAAGGGGTCAAAATATTTTATATCTAAAAACTCTTATATGAAAATAAATATATATAACATAATAGATTTAAAAAAACTTTATGAATGACTTTTAAGCAAGTAATTCACATATCATACAAAAAATCATGCAAGAATCATATGTACTATCAACTATTTGTTTTAATAATAAACTTCATGCTTCAAGAAAGAAAATAACTCAATCAAACATATAAGCACATAGCAATCAATCAAGACAAAAAAAATTTGTTAGTCATCATATAAACAAGTTAATTGAAATAAAAATTTCAATCAACTAAATTTAAAAGAGAATGGTTTTGATGTTACCTTTTTCATGATTCAAGTGCCTAGATCTTTGAAAATGGAAGTCAGCCTTTTGTTTTTCTTACTTAAACTTCTTGAGAGATGTTTTCATCACTTTCATAGTCCTTGGATAGAAGGTTTATCTCCTTCTCTGAACCATCGGATGAGTCATTGTCATCCCAAGCAATATATGCCTTCTTGGATCTTCTTTCTTTATAACTTTTCTTCTCATTCTTCTCGGGCCATGACTCATTTGTGGGGCAGTTTGCTTTTATGTGATCGGGTTGATTACACTTATAGCATTTAAGTGTAGGAGAAACTTCTTGGGATCTCTTCCCATTATTGAAGTTGTGGCTTCTCTCCATTCTTCTATTTTTGACAAATTTATGAAACCTCTTCACAAAGAGTGAGAAGTCCTCTTCATCATCAGATTCTTCTTCTTCTTCTTCTTCTTCTTCTTCTTCTTCTTCTTGCATTGAGGAGGTGGCTTTGAGTGCTATGCTTCTTTTCCTTTTTTCAGTCTCTTCATTTTGGTTGAGACGTTGGAGTTCCATTTCATGTTCCTGCAATTTGCCAAACAAAGTGGCAAGAGACATAGAGGAAAGATCTTTACTTTCAGAAATGGCAATTACCTTGGGCTGCCATTCCCTACTTAAACATCTTAAAACTTTATTAATTAAATCTTCATTAGGGAAGATTTTTCCTAAGGAGGCAAGAGGATTGACTATGTGTGTGAATCTTTTCTGCATACTTTGGATGTTCTCATTAGGGTTCATCCTAAATAATTCATATTCATGTGTAAGGGTATTGACTCTAGATCTTTTTACATCAATGGTGCATTCATGTGTAAGTTGGAGAGTATCCCACATCTCCTTTGCATTTGAACAGTTTGACACTCTAAAATACTCATCTATTCCTAGGGCAGAGGTGATGATGTTTTTGGCTTTAAGATTATATTGGATTCTTCTTCTATCCTCTTCAGTCCATTTGTCTCTAGGTTTTTGTGTTGCTGTGCTAGTGCTTGCATCTACTATGGTGGGTATGTAAGGTCCTATTTCTATTGCTTCTCAAATGTATAAATCTATGGCTTCAATAAAGATTTGCATTCGGGTTTTCCAATAGTGGTAACCCTCACCATTAAAGATAGGTGGCCTATGGATGGAGTTTCCTTCAAGAAACAGAGAATTTGAGGAGGCCATGAATCTTGAAGTTGTTAAACTTTCTGCAAGATACCTGCTCTGATACCACTTGTTGGATCAAGTGGCCTCAGAATAATTAAGAAGGGGGGGTTGAATTAATTATTAATGTGCCTTGACTAATTAAAAATATCCTTCTTAATTTTACTAGATTCAATTAGGCTTTTACCACTAAGTTAAGAAAGTAAATAACAGAAATAGAAACTTAACCAAAAGTAAAAACGATAATTAAAAGTACACAACGAAAATTAAAGAGTGTAGGGAAGAAGAAGACAAACACAAGATTTATACTGGTTCGGCCACAAACCGTGCCTACATCCAGTCCCCAAGCAACCTGCGGTTCTTGAGATTTCTTTTCAACCTTGTAAAATCCTTTACAAGCCAAAGATCCACAAGGGATGTACCCTCACTTGTTCTCTTTGAAAAACCAAGTGGATGTACCCTCCACTTGAACTGATCCACAAGAGATGTACCCTCTCTTGTTCTCAGTGTAACAATCCCCAAGTAGATCTACCCTCTACTTCTACCATAAAGGATGTACCCTCCAATGTGTTGCGACAAAGAATTCTCAGGCGGTTAGTCCTTTGAATCTTTGTAAGGGGAAACAAAAGATATCTCAGGCGGTTGGTCCTTTGAGATCTTTTGTTTAAGGGGAAGGGAAGAATCAAAAGAATTCTCAGGTGGTTAGTCCTTTGAATCTTTTTTAAGGTAGAAGAGAGACACAAAAAAATTCAGGCAGTTAGTCCTTCTGTTCTTTTGGCAAAGGGAGAAGAGAGACACAAAAGAATTCAGGCAGTTAGTCCTTCTATTCTTTTAGCAAAGGGAGAAGAGAATGAAAAAGATGAATAGCACAAGTTTTTGAACAAAGAACTTTTCTTGGAAGAGAAAGTGTTAAACAAAAACTTTTTAGAAAGATGAAGAGAAATGAATTAGAAAGTACTATTGAAAGTTTTGAAAGAGATGAAAGAAGATATTGAAAGATTGTTGAAGGATGTTGAAAGAAGTATTTTAAATTCATGCCATGGTCACATGTTTATAATCTCTTAATGACTCAAGTTAAAGTTTATGACTCTTGGCAATTTCTTTAAAACTAGTCACCTTTTAAAAATTGTGACTCTTTGAAAACTAGTCACTTAAAAAGTTGAGACTTTTGAAAAAATCTTTAGAAACAAATCACTTGAAGAATTGTGACTTTTGGAAATTTATTTTTCGAAATCAGTCACTGGTAATCGATTACCATTAAGGTGTAATCGATTACACATCAACAAATTTGACTCGGTTTAAATTTTGAAAATCAAAACGTTTAGAAGCTCTGGTAATCGATTACAGGTATTGTGTAATAGACTACACAAGTTTAAAATGATTTAAAACTATTTAAATACAAGTTGTGACTCTTGAAATTTGAAATCTAACGTTTTAAAAACACTGGTGTCATACCCTAATTTCGTCTGCGGACCATTATATGTTGGCATGCGACCTTCGCTTGACCGCCTCAAAATGTTTAAAACACCCATCGTTATGTAATTTGTAAAGTTTCACAACGTTCCGGAAGGAAGAAACAAGCATTGTTGCACAATCCGTAAAGTTTCACGCCATTCCAAAAGTCAAAAAGAGCATTGTTCCATAAAGTTTCGTGACATTCTGGAAGTCAAAAAGAGCATTGTTGCATAATCTGTAAAGTTTCACAACATTCCAGAAAGAAAATGGGTGTCGTTACGTAATCCGTAAAGTTTCATAACGTTTCGGAAAGGAATCAACAAAAAAAACCACAAAGGGGGTGTATTTAGTGAAAAAAGGGGGTGCAAATAGCAACCAGACCCACTTGGGCCTTCTTGAGGGTTCCAAAAGAAGGCGGTGCCTTCTGGTGGAAGCAACCCTGCTATAAATAGGGCAGAGCAAATTGTTCAGCCCTTCTGGTATTTGAGGATTCTCTCGAAATTAGTGAGAAAAATTGTTTGCGTGAAAAAAATCCAAGCCGAGGTGCTTCCATAACGCTTCTGAGACGTTTCCGTAAGCGATTTCGTGGAGATTCTTTACCGTTCTTCATTCGTTCTTCATCGTTCTTCGGTCTTCAACTGATAAGTTCCCGAAATCGAATCTTTCAATTCATTCTATGCACCATTAGTGGTCCCTACTTGTTTTGCATACTTTTATTTTCATTTTTGTTTGTTTTCCGTACCCCATTTTAACGTGCTTTAACCGTTTATTTAAGTCGTTTTCTCACCTAATAAATGATAAAACGAATTTCAACCGATCATTTGAGTTGTAATCTCGTTTAATCACTGTTAAAATAAAATCCAACCGATCGTTCACGCTGTAATCTCAGTTAAACCAAAAAAAGGCAAAATAATAATAAAATAATCAAAATATCTTTGAATAAAATAATCAAAAAAATCAATCGGACGTTTTTTCTTTGGAAGTTTCCTTGAATGAATTGACTAATAACCAAAGTGAAACTAAGGCTAAAATCAACTCACAAATCAAGCTTTGTCCGTAAAAATCACTAAAAACCGTTTTAAGGTCCAACGCCTTAAGCGGTCCTCTTTGCTTTTATTAGTTAACATGGACTGTTCCAAAACATAAAATCAACATGTAACTTTACCACTTTTGTCAACCACCCCAAGAGATCGTTAATGGTCCAGCGCCTTAACGTTTCTCTTCTTTCAAAATCAAAAGATCGTTTAATGGTCCAACGCCTTAAATGACCTTTTTGTTCGGTTAAAATATATCTAGCGAAAAAAAGATAAAAAAACAACTTAACCAACGTTTAGTTCTCAAAGAATTACATAGGTCTGATTTCCTCATCGCAATTGAGGATATGTAGGAGCGAGGGAAACACCCTTGTTGACCACCAAAAGATAAAAAACATAAAAAGCATAAAAACACAAAAACACATAAAAAAAAGGGAAAATAAAGCATTTTGAAGTCATATTTGCACACTTGATTAAAGGTTTTCATCCCTTGTGACGGATGCGTGGGGTGCTAATACCTTCCCCGTGTATAAAAACAACTCCCGAACCTTTCACACTTAAAGTTCGTAGACCACACCTTTTCCAGTTTTTTGATGTTTTCCTCGAATAAACGTTGGTGGTGACTCCGCGTATTTTCCTTTCTTGGAAGATGCACCCTTGAGTCTCGTGTCGCCCTCCCGACGAAGGGTAGGTTGCAACAACTGGTAATCAATTACTACCTTCTGCTAATCGATTACCAGAGAGTAAAACTATTTGGTAATGATTTTGTGAAAACTTCTTGTGCTACTCAATGTTTTGGAAAACTTTTTTAGTACTTATCTTGATTGAGTCTTCTCTTGATTCTTGAATCTTGATCTTGATTATTCTTGAATCTTGATTCTTGAAACTTGATTCTGATTGAGGATTGGCATATCTTTGCGACCCTTCATAGAAAGGCATGGGTAGTAGGATAGTTTCTTATTGCACCAGGGTGCAAAAAAGTAACAAAATACATCGAAGGACAAGAGGAATTTACGATGAATACATAGTTTTTCAAAAGCAATAATAAACTCCCATGTACATAATCTTTCATTCAACACCTTCTCTATCTTCCCCCTATTCAATATGAAGGGACCTATAATCTCTTTAAAAAGGAACAAAAAACGGATGGTAGATCATATGGCTCACCTCCATGATGCTCAAAAGGAGAAGAAGTCTTGGTTGTTGCTACCATGAAGGAAAATGTTACCTCCACCCAAGCATAAGCTTTTGCTAAAGTTGTGGATGATACCACTATACGTAGGGTCATTAGTGATCTTACTAACACTGGTATCATGGACAAAACTTCAAAGGAATCCAATGCAAACATAGCTAATGAGGTTGTCCATCAAGACAAGAGCGTCCAAGCAATCTACAACCTCAAATAAATCTATATCAAGAGAGAAGGGTGAACCCAATGTTTTTATTGTTTACTCCTTTAGGTCAGGACTTGCTCCATTGAACTATGCACCCTCCACTGTTGTAACCATAGATCAGGTGCAAGACATGATTGGTCAAGCCATGGGATCATTTGCAAAATAATAATGAAAGGAAATGAGCAATTCAGGTTCTCTATGCAAAACCTTATCACTACCCAATTTTCTAACCTTGGTGTTGTTCTTCTTCAAAACCTTCAACAAGCTCATATGTCTATGCTAAGAGTTGTTGTTGAACCTACACCCATGCCTATACCTATACCCCTAATACTTGAGCCAACACCATCTTCCATTGAACCAACACCTCCACCTCCAACTACTCAACCTCCACCACCTCCACCAATTCAAGACTGACTATGATGTCCATCATTATTTCTCTCTTCAAACCCATCATCTTTTTTGTTTATGACAAAAGGGTGAGAAGAAGGAATTTTGATTGTAAGCATGCATAAATAAAAAAAAGTGGTTTTGGAGTATTTTGTTTTGTTTTTCACTAGCATGCTTTAGCTTTTTATTTATACATATATATCATTATCATCCTATGTTGAACTCAAGTGGAGTTTAAGTGCATTACACTTCTCACATAATCATGTTATTTTACACTCTTATCATCCTAATTATGTTTTTATGTTAATCAAAATTTATAATGTTTGTCATTGTCGCAACCTACACTTCGGCGGGAGAGCGACGCGAGGCTCACGGGTGCATCTTCCCTTTTTAATGTTTTTTATCTTGGAGTCAACAAGAGCTGGGCTCTTGCTCCTACGTATCCTCAATTGCAATGAGGAACTCACACCCACGTAGTTCTTTAAAGAAATAAAATTATGCATAGTGTTGATTTTAGACTTTAAAAGGTTCATTTTAACCGTTTAAGAGTAAAAAGACAATTAAGGCGTTGGACCTTGAACGGATTCAAGCGATTTTTATAGATAAAAGCTTGATTATGAGTTGATTTTAGCTGTGGTTCCACTTGGTTATTTTCAAACTCATTCGAAGAGGACTTGCAAAGTAAATGACCGGTTGAAACTTTGTTTTACACTGATGGAAAAAGTTTATGACACAAACGATCGGTCAAAACTTATTTTAACAGTGATTAAACGAGATTACAACACAAATGACCGGTTAAAATTCATCTTAACAGTGATTAAGTGAGAATACGGCACAATTAATCGGTCGAAACTCACTTTAAAAAAGAAAAAGATCATCCATGGTAGAAGAATGAAGATGAAGACATGTAAAGCAAGGATGGACCCCTAAGGGTGTATAGAATGAATTCACAACTTCAAAAAATAAAAACTAACTGGTTGAAGATCGAATAACGATGAAGAACAGACGAAGAGCGATCACGGGATCGGTCACAAAAATGTTACGAAAGCATTACAAAAGTGCCTCGGCCTTGATTTTTCTTCTTCTTTCTCCTTCTTCTCACTAATTTCAGTGAAAACCTCTTAATATATGATGTTGGACCCTTCTCCTCAGCCCCCTCATGCCTATTTATAGGAAATGAGGGGTGGAGGTTGCACAACAACTCACCCAGGCGAGCTGCTTGCTTCCTCTAGAAGTAACCTAGCTCGCCTAGGCGAGCTGGTTACTTCAGCCCTAAGTTTCCTAGTGGGCCTAAGGGCTGAAAAATGCCCCAAATGTGACCCTTTTGAATATTTTTCACATTTCCTTCCAAAACGTCACAAAACCCTATGGATTGCACGACAATTGGTGTTAAGCAGCTCAATTCAGCTAGCAAGAATCCAAATATTGGAAAACGATCGTCCCTGGACAAAATTAGGGTATGACAGTTTCCCCTCTTTACTTACCTTTTATTGGAGATAAAAGGGAAGTAAAGATAAAGACACTAATTTTGTTTGAGCGATCTCACCATCCGACCACCCACTAATGAAAGCCCAATCAGTGATGATGTAGCTCCATGTGGAGCTTGTAGGCCTTGGATCTTCTTCATCAATGGAGTCCTTTGCTTTCTGAAGATCATGGCAGCGGAATGGAGATGGAAGAAAGATGATTGGAGACGCCACTTCTAGGAGAAGATGAGTCAAGAAGAAGCTCACCACCTAATGTAAGCTCCATTGGAGCTTGTAGGCCTAGGATCTTCTTCATCAATGGATTTCTTTGCTTCTTGGAAGATGAATGGCAGCAGAATGGAGAAGGAAGAGAGAGAGGAGATGCTACTTCAAGGAGAAGATGAGTCTAGAAGAAGCTCACCACCACAGGAAGCCATGGAGAAGAGCTTGGAGGAAGAAAGAGATGAATGAAGGGAGAGGAAGAGAAGAGCACAAAATTTTGTGCTCTAAAAGAGCTCTGAAATTTGAAGTTTAATTTTCAAATGATCATAGTTCCAAAAAAAATGCACACACATGGCCTCTATTTATAGCCTAAGTGTCACACAAAATTGGAGGGAAATTTGAATTTCTATTCAAATTTCACTTGAATTTGTGGAGCCAAATTTTGGAGCCAAAATTTCACTAATTATAATTAGTGAATTTTAGCTATGGTTCAGCCCACTAATCCAAGATCAAGTCCAAGATTCTCCACTAAGTGTGCTTAGGTGTCATGAGGCATGTAAAGCATGAAGGACATGCACAAAGTGTGACTATATGATGTGGCAATGGGGTGTAGCAAGCAAATGCTCACCCCCCCCCCCTGATGCAATCCTACCCCGCAAGGGCATTGGATAGAAAACTCCAAGTAGATTGGGCCAAAGATGCAAGAGAAGGCCCTAGGGTTCTTATGAGCCTTAGGGTAGATTTTGGGCCCATGGGCTAAGTATGAGCCCACTTATCTTTGTAAATATTAGATTAAGGTTTCATTATTTTTGGGCCTTGTATTTAGGGCTCCATAATGTAGGTAGGGTACCCTAGAAATATAGGATTTTTCAGCCCTTGTATTTTAGGGCACCTAGACTAGTTTTTGTATTAGGGGTAGTTTTGTAATTTCACATGCACTAAGTGGATATTTGATGTGTGTGGTTGGAAATAAATTTAATTGAATTGGTAGAAGCCCAATCCAATTAAATTTTAGAGGGGGAGGTGAGCATTTGCTTACTACACCCCATTGCCACATCATATAGTCACACTTTGTGCATGTCCTTCATGCTTTTCATGCCTCATGACACCTAAGCACACTTAGTGGAGAATCTTGGAATTGATCTTGGATTAGTGGGCTGAACCATAACTAAAATTCACTAATCATAATTAGTGAAATTTTGGCTCCAAAGTTTGGCTCCACAAATTCAATTTCAAATTCAAGTGAAATTTGAATTTCCCTCCAATTTTGTGTGACACTTAGGCTATAAATAGAGGTCATGTGTGTGCATTTTTTTCAACTTTGATCATTTGAATATTAACTTCAGATTTCAGAGCTCCTTTTGAGCACAAAATTTCGTGCTCTTCTCTCCCTCTCCCTCCATTCATCTCCTTCTTCCTCCAAGCTCTTATCCATGGCCTCCTATGGTGGTGAGCTTCTTCTAGACTCATCTTCTCCTTGAAGTGGCGTCTCCTCTCTCTCTTCCTTCTTCATTCCACTGCCATTTATCTTCCAAGAAGCAAAGGAATCCATTGATGAAGAAGATCCTAGGCCTACAAGCTCCAATGGAGCTTGCATCATGTGGTATCAGAGCATCTTCATCTAGGTGATGTTCTTTTGCTTCCTCTATCTTTTTGTTCGGTGAATTCTCTTTAATTCCTTGTTCTTCATCTTATTCTCCATGTATATCCTCCATTGTCTTGTGATTTGGTGCTGTTTAGAGTAGATTCAAAAAAAATAAACCGATTAAATCTTAGATCTACACTTGTTCTTGCATTTCTATGGTTCAAATTTTGTAGATCTACTCTTGAATCTTATTTTTGTGTTGATTTTAGGTTCTATCAATTTTCATTCATAATATTCTTGTGCTGAACCTTTAGATCTAAATTTTGTTCCAAAATATTGATTAAAAAAAATACAAAAATCTATGTGTAAATCACTTAATCCATGTTGTCTTAGAGTCATGTTTAGTCATAGTAATTGTCACATTATGTTCTAAGTTTGTGTTGAATTTTATTTTGTTGATTGAATTCTAGATACATTTGTTCATGTATTCTTGTCATTCTTAGCCTATCTTTTTAATTTTGAGTCTAATTCATGCATGTTATTTAGTTCATAACATGTTCTAAATCAATTCCTAGAAGTAGTCTTGTTCTTGAACTTTTTTTTTTGCTTTCTAAGTTTCCTACATGATGCCTATGATGAAGTTGAGTTGTGGTGCTGAGTTGTGGCTGGATTTGTGAATCAAAATAAGTCTTAAGCTCTCTTTAATTGTGTTATTCAAGATAATTGAGCATAAGCAAACACAAATTGTAACTATCCAAGCCTTAAGCAACATAAACACTACTCTTGATTTCTAGGCTGAAATTGCTGGTGCTGGCAGCTTGAACATACGAACTTGTATAAATTACTGGGAATTGGTCACTACGTTTTTTGAGCTGAAACTTTTACTGAATTTTTTAGACATCTGGACCAAAATTATAAAAAAAGAACCAAGCGATTTGGACTAAAGGAAAAAATAAGAAAAATCTCACAAGTTGGCAGAAAAATCAGTTTCCAGGAAAAAAAAAGTAAAGTGAAAGGAAAGTGTGCTTGTTGTTTTGGCTCAAAATTTGTTCTATAATTGGTGCCTATTTTATACCAATCCTAGTTATGAAATTTAAATTGAAAATTATTGTGAAAACAAGTGCCAAAACTACAGGTTTCTTGAGTCTTTTTTTTTAGAGTTTTTCTACTCTACTCTAGAGCCATTCTAGGTTTCTCTTTGAGTCCTAGCTTGCTTTTTTGTGCTTTTCATTGCTTTAATTGTTGAATAATCCTTGGAAATTTGTCTTGTTAAAACTCTATTGGTTTAGCTTTCATTTCATTTTTTTGGTCTTTGGTTATTGCTTGTCTCTTTGTTTCCTTGCTTGTAAGTTGTCATATAGGGAATTGGAAAGGAGGATTGGTGCCATATCTTGAAGAATTTGAGTCAAGAAGCAAGGGGCCAACCACCTTAAGAGCTATTGGACTAAGAAGCACTCCAAATTGAGTGAAACACTAAAGAGAGAATAGCCACCACAATTGAGGACTTTTTTCTTTGTAATTTTGTAATTGGCAATTTGCTTTGCTTTCAAATTTTGTGACAAAAAGGCCTTTCATTGGAAGTAAGTTGGGAGCCTCCGCTAGGTCACCCTACTTCCATTTGTGTGTAATAATTTTAGGCAATTTCCCCTTAGGATAGTGAGTGTTTTGTTGGGAACCTTAAATGAGGTCATCCAAACACTCTTAGGATCCGCCTAGTTTGCATTTCTTGCACTTTAATTTCTTGCTTATTTTCATGGCTTATTTCCTTTACCCTCCATTGTCAAACCGTCTAGATAGCTTGCCTTTTACCAATTAGTTTTTACCTTATCTTTCACACCTCTTTTAGTGTTTATTTTGGCTAGTTTCAACCATAGTTTATTTTACCTTTTGTTTTGAAACCCCCAACAAGAAAGAACCATAACTTAGGAACCAACATGAGTCTTCATTCTTCATCTAGTGTTAATGGTGAGGGTTCTACTCCTAAGGACCCCTTGTATAAGATATTAGATGAGTTGAGATCCCTTAAGTTGTGGAAAGAAAAACAAGAGAGAAAAGAAAAAGGAAAAAAAAGAGCGAAAGAAATAAGTCAAGATGAAAAGGAGAAAATAAGGGAAGATGAAAGAAGGAAAATACTAAAAGAGTTAAGAAAAGAAAAACATGCCTCCTATAGTAGTCATGACTCTTGCAAGAGCCTAAGTGAAGAACTTCGTGACTATTATGAAGGAAGACATAGGTCACATCTTAGACCTCACTCCCATAGGAGAGAAAATGAAAGAAAGCCTCAAGAGGTTAACATTAAACTCCCATACTTCCATGGGAAGGACAATGTAGAGGCTAATTTAGATTGGGAAATAAGGGTAGAGCAACAACTTAAAAGGAAGTCTACTTCAAAATCTTATGGCTCTCACTCTTATCCAAAGAAAGACCAAGGTCAAGGAATCTTAGGGGTGAGACCTTCTAAGCCCAAAGATGATAAGGGGAAGACAATAGAAAAGCAACCCCTTAAGGCTAGTATGCAAGACAAGACTAGCTCCATGAAGTGCTTTAAATGTCTTGGAAGAGGACACATTACTTCTCAATGCCCCACCAAGAAAACCATGATTATGAGGGGCCAAGACATTTATAGTAGCCAAGATGAGGCTACTACTTCACCTTCCTCTAGTAAAAGTGAAGAAGCAAAAGGGGAAGAATCTAGTGAAGAGATCTACCCCCAAGAAGAAGGACAACCATTAATGGTTAAGGAGGAGTGTAAGGAGGTAAGTGTCTCCTCCAAGAGGTTAGCTATGAAGGAAAGACATTTTGAAATAAAGACAAATATTAAAGAAATTTCCCTTCTTAGACAACCTCCACATTTTCTCCTTTGTAAAAAGACACTTGTTAGCATTGCCACATCTCTTAGGCTTGAGTTTATTCCTCAAGTAAAGGAGTTGTTGGATGAGGGTTTGGTTTGCAAGAGATTAAATCCTTGTGCTTTGTTGGTGCCCAAAATAGGTATTATTAGGCACCAAATCCCTAAAATAGGTGGTGTGATGAATGCTTTGGGTGGTGCAACACTCTTTTGTAAAATCACTCGTGCACCCAACATCTTCATGATTTGTGTACATAGGGACTCATTAGGTAGGTTTGTTCTTATTTTTAGTTTCAATACAAACTTAGTCACTCATATGGGACACCTTAGGTTTGTCATACTTTTTGGTAGGAATAATCAACATGAAAATACAGAAAAATGTATGTTCTATTGCTTTACTTTTCTTAATTTTTTAAATTGTGAGCAAGGGGTTCCCATGAACCCTAAGAGAATAAATGTCATTCCTGAGTGGCCCGCTCCACCAAGTGTAAGAAAAATTTGGGGCTTCCAAGACTTAACAAACTTTTACAAAAGGTTTGCCCCATATTTCTCTATACTTGTAGCACCACTCATTGAGTTGGTGAGGAACCACGTTCCTTCATGGGAAGATGCCCAGGAAATGAGTTTTCAAACCTTACCTTACTTCAACATACTAAACACCACTAATACATATGTTTTTGTTCTTTTTACAGGTGTTGAGGAAAAAAGCCCAGAGTTTCAAGAACCTCGGGATTTGAGGTCAAATCCTTTTCAAGGGGGAGGGAATGATGCAATCCTACCCCGCAAGGGCATTGGATAGAAAACTCCAAGTAGATTGGGCCAAAGATGCAAGAGAAGGCCCTAGGGTTCTTATGAGCCTTAGGGTAGATTTCGGGCCCATGGGCTAAGTATGAGCCCACTTATCTTTGTAAATATTAGATTAAGGTTTCATTATTTTTGGGCCTTGTATTTAGGGCTCCATAATGTAGGTAGGGTACCCTAGAAATATAGGATTTTTCAGCCCTTGTATTTTAGGGCACCTAGACTAGTTTTTGTATTAGGGGTAGTTTTGTAATTTCACATGCACTAAGTGGATATTTGATGTGTGTGGTTGGAAATAAATTTAATTGAATTGGTAGAAGCTCAATCCAATTAAATTTTAGAGGGGGAGGTGAGCATTTGCTTACTACACCCCATTGCCACATCATATAGTCACACTTTGTGCATGTCCTTCATGCTTTTCATGCCTCATGACACCTAAGCACACTTAGTGGAGAATCTTGGAATTGATCTTGGATTAGTGGGCTGAACCATAACTAAAATTCACTAATCATAATTAGTGAAATTTTGGCTCCAAAGTTTGGCTCCACAAATTCAATTTCAAATTCAAGTGAAATTTGAATTTCCCTCCAATTTTGTGTGACACTTAGGCTATAAATAGAGGTCATGTGTGTGCATTTTTTTCAATTTTGATCATTTGAATATTAACTTCAGATTTCAGAGCTCCTTTTGAGCACAAAATTTCGTGCTCTTCTCTCCCTCTCCCTTCATTCATCTCCTTCTTCCTCCAAGCTCTTATCCATGGCCTCCTATGGTGGTGAGCTTCTTCTAGACTCATCTTCTCCTTGAAGTGGCGTCTCCTCTCTCTCTTCCTTCTTCATTCCACTGCCATTTATCTTCCAAGAAGCAAAGGAATCCATTGATGAAGAAGATCCTAGGCCTACAAGCTCCAATGGAGCTTGCATCACCCCCCCTCTAAAATTTAATTGGATTGGGCTTCTCCCAATTCAATTAAATTTATTTCCAACCACACACATCAAATATTCGCTTAATGCATGTGAAATTACAAAACTACCCCTAATACAAAAACTAGTCTAGGTGCCCTAAAATACAAGGGCTGAAAAATCCTACATTTCTAGGTTGCCTTACCTATATTATGGAGCCCTAAATACAAGGCCAAAAAAATAATGAAACCTCAATCCAATATGTACAAAGTTAAGTTGGCTCATACTTAGCCCATGGGTCCGAAATCTACCCTACGGCCTTCTCTTGCATCTCCGGTCCAATCTTCTTGGAGTCTTCTATCCAATGCCCTTGTGGGGTAGGATTGCATCATTCCCTCCCCCTTGAAAAGGATTTGACCTCAAATCCCGAGGTTCATGAAACTCTGGGATTTTTTCCTCAACACCCGTAAAAAGAACAAAAACATATGTATTAGTGGTGTTTGGTATGTTGAAGTAAGGTAAGGTCTGAAAACCCATTTCCTGGGCATTTTCCCATGAAGGAACATGATTCCTCACCAACTCAATGAGTGGTGCTACAAGTATAGAAAAACATGGGACAAACCTTTTGTAAAAGTTTGTTAAGATATTGAAGCCCCAAATTTCCCTTATACTTGGTGGAGTAGGCCACTCAGGAATGACCTTTATTCTCTTAGGTTCCATGGGAAGCCCTTGATCATTATTTAAAAAGTTATGGAAACTAATGGAATAAAACATACCTTTTTCTTTATTTTCATGTTGATTATTCCTACAAAAAATTACAACAAACCTAAGGTGTCCCACATGAGCACCTAGGTTTGCATTGAAACAAAAAATAAGAACAAACCTACCCAATGAGTCCCTATGTACATAAATCATGAAGATGTTGGGTGCACGAGTGATTTTACAAAAGAGTGTTGCACCACTCAACACATTCATCATACCACCTATCATAGGGATTTGGTGCCTAATAATACCTATTTTAGGCACCAACAAAGCACAAGGATTTAAGCTCTTGCGAACCAAAGCCTCATCCAACAACTCCTTTACTTGAGGAATAACCTCAAGCTCAAGAGGTATGGCGGTGCTAAGGGATGTTTCCCTTGATAGGAGAAGGTAGAAAGATTGTTTAAGAAGGAGTGCCCTTTTAATATCACCTTTTTTTGCAAAATGATTTTCCTTCATAACAATCTTCTTGGAGGAATCCTTTTCCTCCTTTTCCTTCCCCTTGGCCTTTGAAGACAAGGCCTTACTATCCTTCTTTTTCCTTTGTATTTCTACTTTTTCTTCCCTATCCCTCTTATCTTTCATAGTTAGTTGATCTTTAGCCACTTGTGAAGCTGTTTGAGGATGTAACACCAATTTAGTGCCAAGATGGGTGAGGGTAATTTCATTAGTTAGGCCATTGTAAATGATCTTCTTATCAAATTGCCATGGCCTTCCTAAAAGAATATGTCCTGCCTCCATGGGAACTATATCACAATTAACTACATCTTTATATGTCCCAATGGAGAAAGGTACCTTCACTTGTTGGTTAACTATCATTTCCCCTTGCTCATTGAGCCATTGAAGTTTATAAGGTTTTGGGTGAGGAATGATAGTGAGGTTCAACTTGGAAACTAATCTTGTGCTACAATAATTGCAACAAGATCCACTATCCACAATGAGAGAACAAGTTTTATCTAAAATTTTGCATCTTGTATGAAAGATGTTCTCTCTTTAGGATTGAGATGGATCACAAGATTGACCTCCAAGGAGCCTTCTAACCATTAAGAGGTCACCTTCTTCATGGGGGTAGACTTCTTCGCTAGACTCTTCACCCCTTACATCATCTTCACTTCCACTAGAGGAAGGGCAAGAAGTAGTCTCCTTTTGACTACTATAAATGTCTTGACCCCTCATGATCATGGTTTTCTTTGTGGAGCATTGAGAGGCAATGTGACCTCTCCCAAGACATTTGAAGCATTTAATGTTGCTAGTCCTTTCTTGGGAACTAGTCTTAGGGGTGTATTTCTCTATGGTATTACCCTTATCTTCCTTAGGTTTTGAAGGTGCAACCCCCAAAATTCCATGGGCTTGGTCCTTCCTTGGATAAGAGTGAGAGCCATAAGATTTTAAAGAAGGTTTTCTTTTAAGTTGTTGCTCCACTCTTGTACAAAGTTGGACTAGCTCATCTAGGTCCCTATATGGAAGGAGTTCAACCTTGTCCCTCACTTCTATATTAAGCCCACTAAGGAACCTAGCTATGTTTGTTCTTTCCACCTCCCTAACTCCAACTCTTAAAAAGAGTAGTTCCATTTTTTGTCTATATTCTTCAACACTCATACTCCCTTGTTTAAGCCTTTGGAGCTTGTCCATTAGCTCCCTTTCATAGTAGGAGGGAATGTGTCTCTTCCTAAGGGCACTCTTAAGATCATTCCAATACTCTACTGGAGGATCCCCATGAATCCTTCGTTCCCTAACAAGGGAAGTCCACCAATAGAGGGCATACCCTTGAAAGCTAAGGGTAGCCAATGGAACTTTTCTCTCTTCGCTAATATGATGGCAAGCAAAGAGTTGTTCAACCTTCATTTCCCAATCTAAGTAGGCCTAAACATTATCTTTTCCATGGAAATACGGGGGCTAATGTTAACCTCTTGAGGCCTTCTATCCTTTTCCCTTCTTTGGGAGTCATGTTTAGTATGTGAACTATGGCGCCCTCTATAATAGTCGTTATGTTCTTCACTTAAACTCTTGCAAGAGTCATAACTACTATAGGAGGCATGTTTTTCTCTTTTCATTTCTTTCATTATTTTTCTTCTTTCTTCCTCTGTTATTTTCTCTCTTTCATCTTGCCTTATTTCTTCCACTCTTTTTTTACCTTTTTCTTTTCTCTCTTGTTTTTCTTTCCACAACATAAGGGATCTAAACTCATCTAATATCTTATACAAGGGGTCCTTAGGAGTAGAACCCTCACCATTAACTCTAGATGAAGAATGAAGACTCATGTTGGTTCCTAAGTTATGGTTCTTTCTTGTTGGGGGTTTGAAAACAAAAGGTAAAAGAAACTATGGTTGAAACTAGCCAAAATAAACACTAAAAGAGGTGTGAAAGATAAGGTAAAAACTAATTGGTAAAAGGAAATCTATCTAGGCGGTTTAACAATGGAAGGTAAAGGAAATAAGCTATGAAAGTAAGCAAGAAATGTAAACTAGGCGAATCCTAAGAGTGTTTGGATGACCACATTTAAGGTTCCCAACAAAACACTCACAATCCTAAGGGAAAATTGCCTAAAATTATTACACACAAATGGAAGTAGGGTGACCTATTGGAGGCTCCCAACTTACTTCCAATGAAAGGCCTTTTTGTTACAAAATTTGAAAGCAATGAAAGTAAGTAAATTGTTAATTACAAAATTACAAAAAGGTCCTCAATTTTGGTGGTTGTGTTCTCTCTTTGGTGATTCAGTCAATTTGGAGTGCTTCTTAGTCCAATAGCTCTTGAGTTCATTTTTCCCTTGCTTCTTGACTCAAATTCTTCAAGGGATGGCACCAATTTCCTATATGGAAACTCACAAACAAGGAAGCAAAGAGACAAGAAATAACCGAAGACCAAAAAAATGAGATGAAAGCTAAACCAATATAGTTTTAACAAGACAAATTTTCAAGGATGATTCAACAATTAAAGCAATGAAAAGAACATAAAAGCAAGCTAGGACTCAAAGAGAAACTTAGAATGGCTCTAGATTAAAGTAAAAAAAAAAAACAAAAAAAAAAAGACTCAAGAAACCTCTAGTTTTGGCACTTGTTTTCACACTAATTTTCAATTGAAATTTCAGAACTAAAATTGGTATAAACTAGGCACCAATTATAGAACAAATTTTGAGCCAAAACAACAAGCATGTAAATCATGCAGATTTTGATGATGTCAAGAAGAATTTGCTTGAGAAAGGGGGAGAATGTAAATCATGCAAGCTTTGATGGTGTCGAGAAGAAATCACGTGTTTGTCATCATCAAAAAGGGGGAAATGTAAATGTATGTATACATGATTTTGATGATGTCAAAAGAAGAATCAAACAAAGTTGCTTCAAAAGATAAGCATGGCTTCAAGATTAATACAAGATTGCTTCAGCAAACAAAGCCTTGCTTCAAGATTAACTCAAGATCAAGCCTTTCCTTAAAACAAAGTGCTTTCAAGACACCATCAAAGGCAATTTATCTAGGCGGTTTAACAATGGAAGGTAAAGGAAATAAGCTATGAAAGCAAGCAAGAAATGTAAACTAGGCGAATCCTAAGAGTGTTAGGATGACCACATTTAAGGTTCCCAACAAAACACTCACAATCCTAAGGGAAAATTGCCTAAAATTATTACACACAAATGGAAGTAGGGTGACCTATTGGAGGCTCCCAACTTACTTCCAATGAAAGGCCTTTTTGTTACAAAATTTGAAAGCAATGAAAGTAAGTAAATTGTCAATTACAAAATTACAAAAAGGTCCTCAATTTTGGTGGTTGTTCTCACTTTGGTGATTCACTCAATTTGGAGTGCTTCTTAGTCCAATAGCTCTTAAGGTGGTTTTCCCTTGCTTCTTGACTCAAATTCTTCAAGGGATGGCACCAATCCTCCTTTCCAATTCCCTATATGGAAACTCACAAACAAGGAAACAAAGAGACAAGCAATAACCAAAGACCAAAAAAATGAAATGAAAGCTAAACCAATAGAGTTTTAACAAGACAAATTTTCAAGGATTATTCAACAATTAAAGCAATGAAAAGCACATAAAAGCAAGCTAGGACTCAAAGAGAAACTTAGAATGGCTCTAGAGTAGAGTAAAAAAAACTAAAAAAAAGACTCAAGAAACCTCTAGTTTTGGAACTTGTTTTCACACAAATTTTCAATTGAAATTTCAGAACTAAGATTGATATAAAATAGGCACCAATTATAGAACAAATTTTGAGCCAAAACAACAAGCACACTTCCCTTGCATTTTTTTTTCCTTGACACTGATTTCTTTTCCAACTTGTGTGATTTTTCTTATTTTTTCCTTTAATCCAAATCGCTTGGTTATTTTTTTATAATTTTGGTCCAGATGTCTAGAAAATTCAGTAAAACTGTCAGCACAAAATTCTTAGTGACCAATTCCCAGTAATTTGTACAAGTTCATATGTTCAAGCGGCCAGCACCAACGATTTCAACCAAGAAATCAAGAGTAGTGTTTATGTTGCTTAAGGCTTGGATAGTTACAATTTGTGTTTGCTTATGCTCAATTATCTTGAATAACACAATTCAAGAGAGCTTAAGACTTATTTTTATTCACAAATCCAGCCACAACTCAACTTCATCATAGGCATCATGTAGGAAACTTAGAAAACAAAAAAAAAAGTTCAACAACAAGATTACTTCTAGGAATTGATTTAGAACATGTTATGAACTAAATAACATGCATGAATTAGACTCAAAATTCAAAATATAGGCTAAGAATGACAAGAATACATGAACAAATGTATCTAGAATTCTATAAACAAAATAAAAATTCAACACAAACTTAGAACATAATGTGACAATTACTATGACTAAACATGACTCTAAGAGAACATGGATTAAGTGATTTACACTTAGATTTTTGTGTTTTTTTTCTAATCAATATTTTGGAATAAAATTTAGATCTAAAGTTTCAGCACAAGAATAATATGAATGAAAAATGATAGAACCTAAAATCAACACAAAAACATGATTCAAGAGTATATCTACAAAATTTGAACCATAGAAATGCAAGAACAAGTGTAGATCTAAGATTTAATCGGTTTATTTATTTTTTTAATCTACTCTAAACAACACCAAACCACAAGACAATGGAGGATATACATGGAGAATAAGATGAAGAACAAGGAATTAAAGAGAATTCACTGAACAAAAAGATAGAGGAAGCAAAAGAATATCACCTAGATGAAGATGCTCTGATACCACATCATGTAAGCTCCATTGGAGCTTGTAGGCCTAGGATCTTCTTCATCAATGGATTCCTTTTCTTCTTGGAAGATGAATGGCAGCGGAATGGAGAAGGAAGAGAGAAAGGAGACGCCACTTCAAGGAGAAGATAAGTCTAGAAGAAGCTCACCACCATAGGAGGCCATGGATAAGAGCTTAGAGGAAGAAAGAGATTAATGAAGGGAGAGGAAGAGAATAGCACGAAATTTTGTGCTCTAAAAGAGCTCTGAAATCTGAAGTTTAATTTTCAAATGATCAAAGTTCCAAAAAAATGCACACACATGGCCTCTATTTATAGCCTAAGTGTCACACAAAATTGGAGGGAAATTTGAGTTTCTATTCAAATTTCACTTGAATTTGAAATTGAATTTGTGGAGCCAAATTTTGGAGCCAAAATTTCACTAATTATAATTAGTGAATTTTAGCTATGGTTCAGCCCACTAATCCAAGATCAAGTCCAAGATTCTCCACTAAGTGTGCTTAGGTTTCATGAGGCATGTAAAGCATGAAGGACATGCACAAAGTGTGACTATATGATGTGGCAGTAGGGTGTAGCAAGCAAATGCTCACCTCCCCCTCTAAAATTTAATTGGATTGGGCTTCCCCCAATTCAATTAAATTTATTTTCCAACACACACATCAAATATTCACTTAATGTATGTGAAATTACAAGGGCTGAAAAATCCTACATTTCTAGGTTACCTTACCTATATTATGAAGCCCTAAATACAAGGCCAAAAAAATAATGAAACCTCAATCCAATATGTACAAAGTTAAGCGGGCTCATACTTAGCCCATGGGCCCGAAATCTACCCTACGGCTCATAAGAACCCTAGGGCCTTCTCTTGCATTTCTGGCCCAATCTTCTTGGAGTCTTCTATCCAATGCCCTTTTAGGGTAGGATTGCATCACCACCATAGGAAGCCATGGATAAGAGCTTGAAGAAGGAGAAGCTGAGGGGAGGGAGAAGGAAAGAAGGAGCACGAAATTTTGTGCCTCAAATCAGGTCTGAACTTTGAAGTGTAATTCTCAAATGATCAAAGTTGAAAAATGCACACACATGGCCTCTATTTATAGCCTAAGTGTCACACAAAATTGGAGGGAAATTTGAATTTCTATTCAAATTTCATTTGAATTTGAAATTGAATTTGTGGAGCCAAATCGTGGAGCCAAAATTTATGGTTCAGCCCACTAATCCAAGATCAAGTCCAAGATTTTCCACTAAGTGTGCTTAGGTGTCATGAGGCACGTAAAGCATGAAGGACATGCACAAAGTGTGACTATATGATGTGGCAGTAGGGTGTAGCAAGCAAATGCTCACCTCCCCCTCTAAAATTTAATTGGATTGGGCTTCTCCCAATTCAATTAAATTTATTTTCCAACACACACATCAAATATTCACTTAATGTATGTGAAATTACAAAACTACCCCTAATACAAAAACTAATCTAGGTGCCCTAAAATACAAAGGCTAAAAAATCTTACATTTCTAGGGTACCCTGCCTACATTATGGAGCCCTAAATAGAAGGCCCAAAAATAATGAAACCTTAATCTAATACGTACAAAGATAAGTGGGCTCATACTTAGCCCATGGGCCCGAAATCTACCCTATGGCTCATAAGAACCCTAGGGCCTTCTCTTGCATTTCTGGCCCAATCTTCTTGGAGTCTTCTATCCAATACCCTTGGGGGGTAGGATTGCATCAAGTGAAACGTATCAAAAGAAAGAGCATAAGAGGCATCGGGAATATCAACAAAAGACCTTGAGGTCTTACAAAGTAAGGGAGACATCGAAGTCTTGACGAAAGACTTTGATAGTCTTTGAAAAGATAAAGAGTCGAAGACATGGTTGTCTCTGCATGCCAACGGACATGATTGTCTCTGGAAGGCAAAGAAGACTATAATAGTCTTGAAGACAACGAAAGCGGATGACCATGATTGTCTCTGCATACCAACGGACTTGATTGTCTCTAGAAGGCAAAGAAGACTGTAATAGTCTTGAAAACAACAAAAATGGATGACCATGATTGTCTCCGCATGCCAACGGACTTGATTGTCTCTGAAAGGCAAAGAAGACTGTAATAGTCTTGACAACAACGAAAGTGGATGACCATGATTGTCTCTGCATGCCAATGGACTTGATTGTCTTTGGAAGGCAAAGAAGATTGCAATAGTCTTGAAAACAACGAAAATGGATGACCATGATTGTCTTCGCATGCCAATAGACTTGATTGTCTCTGGAAGGCAAAGAAGACTGTAATAGTCTTGAAAACAACGAAAACAGATGGCCATGATTGTCTCTACATGCCAACAGACTTGATTGTCTCTGGAAGGCAAAGAAGACTTTAATAGTCTTTGAAAATCTTTCACTAAAACACGAACACGCTTAGCAAAGAAACAAACCTCCAAACCAATCAGAGCAACATATATTTTTGAAGAAAAACAATGTGACTACTGGGGAAGGAAAGCATGCTGATAGAATTCCTCATAGATTTAGGATATTTGCATTTCATTTCTAAAAGAGCATTAGAAGAAAACACTGGGTCCAATTGAAATAGAGGAAAACCGCTCAAAGTGTATAAAATCTCACATAGGCAAGTGTTTCATCCTAACCCCAAACCACAGACATGTCATGATTTGACTTTGTAAGTCATTTCCCATCAAATCAAAGATAATATGCATAATCATGGATTAACAGGATTTTTTAGGAAGTTGGATTTTGGTGGGAATTTGGCTTTTGGGTGTTCTGGCCCTTTTCCTTTTTTGTTTCCTTTTTTCTCTTTGGGTCGATGCGGAACAAGAGCGGACACAAAGATTTGGTTTGTAACTAAGCAAGTGATTGCTTCAGCATCCTTCAGGCTTTAACCAAGTCATTGTTACTTTTCTTTCCTTTTTGCTTTTGACAATTCTGCACATTGTTCAGACATTGTCCGGTCGAAATAACCTCCCTATATTTTTCTTTTCTTTTGCTTTTCTCTTAACTCACACTTGCAACCCAAGGTAAAAGAAGCTTCTTTTGGAAGATCCGTTTGTTCTTTCTTTCGAGGGTAAGGTTGGAGATTTCCATCCTAGGTCAAGGTTATGGCCAAAAAGTTGATGTTTGGCTCAAAAGGCCTACGAATGGTGAGACATGATGTATGCCGGGATATTTGTTTAGCAAGTGGCTCAAGAATAAGGGAATGACCCAAATCATTTCCATGACACGCATATGACGATGATGATTAGAAATTTATGCAAAACTGATCATGCACACATCAATGTGGACACTCAAACATAAAGCTTTGTGACCATGCAAACACTAAGGCTTAGGGTTCGTTTCCCCCATTCAATCAACCCAATGTTTCCAAAAAATGCTCCTTTACCAAGTCATGCATACATCCAAGTCCATTTAGGCATTTCGGGAAAACCTTTCATTGCGTTCACCCTTTAGGCGCACATTCTTTTTTCTTCAAAAACCTTTTTGTGTTATGATCCGGGAATTTTCCAAAGAAAACTGGCGGTCATTCTTTTTCAAAAACATGTTGGCCTTTTTAGTTTTCTTTCCCTTAGCTTTTTTTCTTTCAATTAATTTCTTTCAAGCAAAAACTTTTTAGAAAAGGTTTGTAACCCGGGCAAAGTCGGTATCCGAGATTACACTTTATCAAAAGGAACAAAAGGTGTGTGAATGAAAATACACAAGACGCCCCCTATTTTTTTGGCGCTTCAGACAAACCATTGCAACATACATACGACAATATGCTAGAAGCGATAAGGTTAATCACAATGAGATAACAAACAACTGAAAGTAATAACATAACATCCAGTTTTATCGCAATGAGATAACAAATAAACGAAAGCAAACATAAGGTTTAGTTTTATCGAAATGAAATAACAAATAAAAACTAAAAGCAATAACATCAAATAAAGATGAAATCACTATTTTTGGCGACCCCAGCCGTGTGACTCTGCCTTCTCAAGTGAAGAAATCCAGCACGTTGACAATATCGTCATTCTCCTGAGCTCTTCCATCGTCCCCAGGTTCCCCTGCAGGTCCTGCTCCTGTCTCAAAATTGGGTTCATCACCAGGCCAGGCAATCGTGGCCTCGAACTGCTCAGGGGTAGGCCACAGGAAAGGACTGGTGTCCTAGCTCTGCTGGTGCAAAGTGTATCGGTAGAAGGTCTCATTCAGTTGCACCTAACCCTGGTGATTGGCCGCCTGCTGGCCACTCACATGCTGCATGTACCTGTGCATCTAGAGCTCTATCCTTCGCAGGTGAGTGGAGATAGACTCCAGGGATGGTGTCTCCTGTAGAGGCGGTAGTGGCACATCTACAGCTGGCTGCTGCTGGCCCTCCTCCTGCTGCTGGGCTTGCCTAGGCATGCAGTATTTCTCAATAAAGGCTCTGCTGATGGGAGGCCGGATAAGCTTGGTGGGGTTGACCGGCACTCCATAGAATTGGCACAGGCCTGTGATCAAAGCAGGAAACCCCAGGGCCCTATTGGACTTCTCCGGGTCCACTGGGTGTCTAGGAGGCGCTATCCCTACAAACTGATACATAGCATCTGAGATCAGCTGGGCAACATGTACACTCACCTGAGTCAGGATGGCGTAGACCAGCTGATACTTCGACAGGGGGAGGTCTAAGTTATGGTCGTTGGGGAGAATGTTGCTAAGCAGCAACGTCATCCTAATCTGTGTGAGGTTGGTCATGCTTGTGCGCATGATCCGCACCCGTCTCCCCGCTATGCTCCAAGAAAAGTCCTACCCCGGAACGCACAGCAATTGGCTGATAGCCTCCTCGTCGAAACCTGAGGCTTGGCTCCTCCTCTGGCTGTACTCACAACGTTGGCTCTCTTCCAAGATCAATGGATGCCCCAGAAACTGGTTAATGGCATCCTCATCGAAAGGGATCCACTGGCCCCTCACCCAGGAGCGTTTGTCTCTGACTCCCTCCTTCGTGGGCTAGGCGTTGGCATAAAACTCCAAGGCGCTTCCCTTTATCGCCTTTTAAGTGGCATAAACAATGTCGAATTCTGACAGTAGAACCTGCCACGGAGCAATCCGTCCAATGAGAGTGGGCTTTTCAAATATGTACTTGACTGGGTCCATCTTGGATACCAACCAAGTGGTGTAGCTCAGCATGTACTACCTTAGACGTTGGGCTGCCCACACTAAGGCACAACACGTCCTTTCAAGCAAAGAATAGTTCATTTTTGCTTAGGTAATAGACAGCTTGTTCCCTCTTTTCGAACTCGTCATGCTGCCCTAGCATACACCCCATTGACTCATCCAACACAGTCATGTATAGGATAAAGGGCCTTCTGGGCACCGGTGGCACAAGGACAGGAGGATTCATAAGGCATCGCTTGATCCTCCCAAATGCCACTTGGCGGTCATCGTTCCATTGGACAGACTGGTTCTTGCGCAATAGTTTGAAGAGAGGCTCACAAGTAGCGGTTAGCTGCGATATGAACCTCGCTATATAATTCAGACGCCCTAGGAAGCCTCGGACCTGCTTCTCGGTGGGTGGCTTGGGCATTTCAAGGATGGCTTTCACCTTGTCTGGGTCTACCTCTATCCCTTTTTGGCTTACGATAAAATCGAGCAATTTTCCTGACTTAACCCCAAAAGTGCACTTGGCGGGATTCAATCTTAAATTGGTACTTACGCATCCTTTCAAACAACTTCTGTAAGTTGATGAGATGTTGCTCCTCGGTCTTAGACTTGGCAATCATATCATCCACGTAGACTTCAATTTCTTTGTGCATCATGTCATGGAATAATGCTACCATAGCTCGTTGGTAGGTTGCCCCAACATTCTTAAGCCCAAAGGACATCACTTTGTAGCAGAACGTCCCCCACAGGGTGACGAAGGTCATCTTTTCCATGTCCTCCAACGCCATCTTTATTTGGTTGTAGCCCAAGAACCCGTCCATGAAAGAAAATAAAGCAAAGTTGGCAGTGTTGTCTACAAGGACATCGATGTGCGGTAAAGGGAAGTTGTCCTTTGGACCGGCCCGATTTAGATCCTGATACTCCACACACATTCGTACCTTCCCATCCTTCTTAAGGACTGGCACTATGTTGGCAACCCATTCCGGGTATCGAGCAACTGCCAAGAAGCTGGTGTCAAATTTCTTTTTCACTTCTTCCTTTATTTTCAAGGAAATCTCGGGCTTTACCCTTCACAGCTTTTGCTTGACCGAGGAACACTCAAGATTCAAAGGTAAACGATGTTGCACGATGTCAGGACTTAAAATTGGCATATCTTGGTATGCCAACCTAGACCTCTTTTTTTTCCTCGCCAACACCCAAGTTTACGATTTTCGTCTCTTCTTGGTGTGGCTTCATTTCCCTTTCTTCTTGTTCGACCATCCTCCTTAGCTCTGGGGGAAGCTCCCAATCCTCATCTTCTTCATCCTCAATTTGGTTTACTAGCTGCTCAAAATTGACGTCTGGGTCCTCGGTATTAGTACCTTCATAGGACTCATTATCGAATATGTATCGTTTGATCGCAACAAAAATAAACATGTAGACGAATGAGAATGCATGATAGTGCAAGAACAAATGAAGAAATATTGCATTTATATATATTTGATAGCAAAAGACAAACCCAAACAAGGAGAAAACCCTAAAGCCTAGGTCCAGCTATAGGGTTTAGACTAAAAAATTACATTATGTTCGCCACGAAAATTCCAGGTTGCTCGACAATTTGCCAGTTCCCTAACTCAAACTCTGGGGGACACGGTCGTACCCAATTTGATTGCTCTTGAGGGACTTCATCGTGGATCATGGCGACCCACCCTTCACACATCCAGCCCACGCTGATGAAGCTTTCGCTGATGTGACATAAGGAAATCCCTTTCACTTGTGGTCCATGCAGCTGGCCCATGCTTCTACCCCTCCTTTCTAGGGCACTTCTTCTCACGTCGGCACGTGTAGTCTTATATCCTAGCTCGAACCTTCCGTGGTTCCCTTTGAACACTACCAAGCTCACCACGCCATTTCCGTTTCGACCCAAACCCCTTTTGGGCTCGTACCCATGCCTTAACATCACACGAGCTACCATCAAAGCGGCATCGGATGAGCACGGTTGCACCGGGGAAGACTCGACATAAGCGTTGCTTACCACTTCCAAAGCTTGAAAGGATGTCTCTAAGGACTCCTCCACGGCTTCCACATATGGCATAGAAGAAGGAAAACTTACAAGAATGTCTTCCTCCCCTGAGACTGTGATTAATTGCCCTTCCACTACAAATTTCAACCTTTGGTGGAGCGTTGAAAGGACTACCCCGATTGAGTGAATCCAAGGCCGACCTAAAAGGCAGCTATAGGTCGGGTTGATATCTATCACTTGAAAAGTGATCTGGCATGTGTGGGGTCCAATCTGAATTGGGAGATCAATCTCACCCCTTACATCCCGGCGGCTGCTGTCAAAAGCCTGCACCACCATGGAGCTTGGCCTCAGGTGTGATGCATTGAAAGGCAATTTTTCCAATGTACTCTTGGGCATGACATTAAGCGACGAGCCGTTGTCAATCATCACCTTGGCCATGATGTGTTCCAAACATTTAACAGACACATGCAAGGCCCTATTATGTCCTCGATCCTCAATGGGTATCTCCCCATCGGCGAAGGTGAGATAATTGTTGGCGGTAATATTGTTGATGATGCCCTCGAAGCCCTCCACAGATATGTCTTGGATGACATGGGCCTCATTCAAGATCTTGACCAGAAGTGCCCGATGAGGCTCCGAGTTCATGAGTAGTCCCAACAGGGAGACCCTAGCTGGAGCTTTATTGAGTTGCTTGATTACCTTGAACTCATTTGCTTCTTCAGCGGATATTCTTTTTCTGCCGAAGTCTTCCTCTCCCTTAGCAAACCTCTCGACCGAGACCTCCTCATCTGGAATAGGGCTTGCCTTGTCGCTCTCTTCTGTGCCCACCTTCTCCTTCCCCTTTGGGTCTTTAGCTCGCATCGGACGGGATTATAATTGATACAACCCCTCGTTCCCATCAAGGGGACGTTTGAGAACCCTTCACATGAGGACAAAACTCCGGCTCTTCCTTCCTTCCATCAGGGGAACCAATTAATGGATGCCCCTACCCTACTAGCCAAGAGTTGCTCCCAATTTGCCTTCCCTTTCTCGGCACACATGCGGTAACCAGACGGGTCTACTTTCATGACAAAAGAGGTGCGAGACCAGCCATACATAAAGAGCGGGCGTGCAGCAGACAATCCTTGCACCACTCTTCTCGCATCTTCGGTCAAATGTGTCATAGGCATCAGCCAAAACAGCAACGACTGGGCTTTCTTTGCTATGGTGATAAGCAAGGAAGGCGTCGATCACTGCTAAATCCACTAGCCCATCCACATTTGGAAAAAGGACGACTCCAAATACCAATAGCGCCAAGACATTAATGAATGAAGCCCATTCACCTTGATCTGCCAAAGACTTTGCCTTCTCCTCCAAGTGCTTCCTTGGTATTCCGACTACCCCATTTCTAATTTGTTTTACTTCGTCCAATTCTTGTGCCGAGATTTTGACCACCTTGGCTATCCTCGCCAAGGAGGGGTAGAACCCAGAAAAGAGATATGGCTTTCTTCCTCCTAGTGGGCATCCCAAGATCTCTTCAAACTCTTCCACAGTTAGTACTAACTGAAAGTCCCCAAACGTGAAGCATCTTAGTGGCTAATCATAATAGAGAGTGAGGGACGCTATGGCTTCAACAAAGACTTCTATCATAGCCAGATCCCAGATCTTTCCATATGTCTTGTGGAAAGCTTGATGTTGGAGGAAATATGATGAATGCATGAAAGAATGCTTATGCTATGCATGGCATAAATGCATTTTACAGACATGAGAGCCTGAAAGATCACCTCTTCTTACTCACAAGGCATTGAGCATCATGGTTCATTTATAGTCATTACCATGGTGCCCCATGTATGCATTTAAGAAGGTGATGCGGACCTTCTAACTTCCCATGACCGAAATGATGAGACAAAAGCAATGCATGAGTGACGATGCAATATAGGTATACATGCGTGGGAGCACGTGGTTGATAGCATGAAAAGAAACGTTCTAGATGAACAAGCATGGTAATGCCATCAAATAACAACACAACAAGCATAGGAGAGACGCACACAAACATGACATTATAAAGATATGCATGGTAATGTCAAGGAAACAACACGTAGCGTGTTTGCTCCGTACCCCTATTTCAGGAACCTAATGGGGGGATCTAAAAGCTCGCTATTTAGTGATAATTACCAAGGTGGTTGCACCTAGCTTTCAAAGGTTTCTAGAGACATCATCCTCTTTGATATCAAACATTGTGGCGGTAGGGACTATCAGCGACAATGTATCATCAAAGAGAAAAACTCTAGATGAGGTTTCACTATCATCAAGCAAGTCGGAGACTTAGCATGACCACAGATTCACCTTCGCTTCCTATGTTCCCATGGACCCGAGTATAGGACCCTTAACAACTCACAGTGTGTGCTAAAAGTGTAGGTGTTGTGTGTGCATCAAATGAACAAATATTTATCAATGCATGCATTAAAATAAACAACTACACAAAAAACATTAAAAGAGTTATATGCATATAAGAACATAAAAGAAAGAAAGGGAAACAAACAAAAGAGAAGTCATGATAAAGAATGCACACATATTAAATGGCCTAAATCTCTAAAGAAAAGTCCCCAACAGATTCGCCAACTGTCGCAATCTACCCTTCGGCGGGAGGGCGACGCGAGGCTCACAAGTGCATCTTCCAAGGAAGGAAAATGCGTGGAGTCACCACCAATTTTTATTTGAGAAAAACGTTAGAAAAACCAAAATGCGGTCTACTAATTTAAAGGATAAAAGGTTCGGGAGTTGTTTACGTGCGGGGAAGGTATTAGCACCCCACACGTCCGTCTCAAGGGACGGCATCCTTTAACCAAATGTGCAAAATCATGACTTCAATTTTTATTTTGTTTTCCCTTTTTTATGTTTTTTATCTTTTTGGGGTTGACAAGAGCGAGGCTCTTGCTCCTACGTATCCTCAATTGCGATGAGAAACTTAGACCTACGTAGTTCTTTAAAGAAAGAAAATTATGCATAGAGTTTATTTTAGACTTTAAAAGGTTCATTTTAACCGTTTAAGAGTAAAAATACCATTAAGGCGTTAGACCTCAAACGGATTCAAGCGATTTTTATGGATAAAAGCTTGATTATGAGTTGATTTTAGCTTTGGTTCCACTTGGTTATTTTCAAACTCATTAGAAGAGGACGTGCAAAGTAAATGACTGGTTGAAACTTTGTTTACACTGATGGAAAGAGTTTACGACACAAACGATCAGTCGAAATTTATTTTAACAGTGATTAAACGAGATTACAACACAAACGATCAGTTGAAATTCATTTTAACAATGATTAAGTGAGATTACGGCACAATTAATCGGTCGAAACTCACTTTAAACAAAGAAAAAGATCACCAATGGTAGAAGAATGAAGATGAAGACATGTAAAGCAAGGATGGACCCCTAAGGGTGCATAGAATGAATTCACAACTTCAAAAAATAAAAACTAACTAGTCGAAGAATGAAGAACGACGAAGAACGATGAAAAACGGACGAAGAACGATCACGGAATCGGTCACGAAAACATTACGAAAGCGTTACGGAAGTGCCTCGACCTTGATTTTTCTTCTTCTTTCTCCTTCTTCTCACTAATTTCAATGAAAACCTCTTAATATATGATGTTGGACCCTTCTCCTTAGCCCCGTCACGCCTATTTATAGGAAATGAAGGGTGGAGGTTGCACAGCAGCTCGCCCAGGCGAGCTACTTGCTTCCTCCAGAAGTAACCTAGCTCGCCCAAGCTAGCTGATTACTTCAGCCCTAAGCTTCCTAGTGGACCCAGGTGGGCCCAGGGGTTGAAAATACCCCAAAAGTGACCCTTTTGCCCTTCTTTTGAATATTTTTCACATTTCCTTCCAAAACATCGCAAAACCCTACGGATTGCACGACAATTGGTGTTAAGCAGCTCAATTCGACTGACAAGAATCCAAATATTGGCAAACAATCATCCCCAGACAAAATTAGGGTACGACAGCCATCATGAAAAAGGGTTGTTAGGTTTGGACGACCATTTTCACACCTACCTTAGATTTTAATGATTAAAAAAGATTAAAAATTGTTGATAAATTAATGAGTTTATGACAACTAGGCAGGATCAACTTTACTAAAGGACTTAACTGTTATCTACATATATTGTCTACGCTCGGAGGGAAACATCCTGTTAACTATTAACAAGCGTCCAACGCACTAAAACCATAAGTGTCCACTTGTTATATAAACCAATGTTATACATTGAGTATGATTAACACTTGTGTCCAGTTGGTATAAGTCTCATACTTATTTTTTATTAAGTCTAGTGTTGTACGAAAAGATTATGCTAACCGAAAAGGGAAGTACGCATATTCTCTCATAAAAATTCATTTTGCCTTTCTTTATTTGAATTGTTAATATTTGAATTTAAGGAAAAGACAGAATAGAAGAGAATAGAAGGTCTACACAAAATATTCCTCAAGGGTCAATTTCAACAAGTACAAGGAGCACATGCAATTGTCTTTACCTTTGTTTTTTCCTCTTGAATCAAAACATGTCATGTAACCTTATCTTCCAGAGTGAGACAACAATCATTTCAAGGACTCAACACCAATCCCATAACAGATCTTTCACTGAAGTCCATAAAAGGTAGACTATGCCCAAAAAGCAAGACAATGAAATTATTACAAGAAAACGAGAATAACTTTAAAGCAAAACTCTATAGAAATCACTAGACGATTCATTTTAGCTTTCATTGTTTATCCTTTTTTAAGAAAAGTTATCTTATACTTAAGCTTTATTATTTATCCACTTGTTGAGTGTTATTTAATGTTTGTATTCATTCAAACTACTGTTTGTGAAAGTCAGGAGTGGCTTAGTGTTAAACATTACTTGGGTTTTCTTAGATTTAACGAAGGTCTAAGATAGTGCCAGAAGTGGCTAAAAGAACACTTGTATAGCCAAAAGTGCCAGTACAAAATATTGATTTTGTAATCAAGTTTTGATTAGTGGAACCCTTTACTGTTGTATAAAGGAGGATTGGACATAGCTCTTTTTGAGTTAACCGGTATAAATCAAGTGTTTTTGTGTCTCTTCTTAACGATTTTATTAAGCATTCTCTTAGTGCTTTCTGTCACTCTTTTTATACCAAGTTTTTGCTTGAAAAATTGTTTTAGAACTTTATTTACATAGTTACTAAATGATTAAACTTAGCTTTATCAAAACTCATTTCTTTTCGGTGGAAACTCAACATATATATATATATATATACACACATGTATGTCTGAATCTATAATAATTAAAAGTCATTATCTTTGATTAACACACTATTTAATCCTTTTCTAGTGTGATTGTTGTTATTTCAAGAGCAATTATAGGCTTTTGAAAAAAAAAGAACAGTTAGAGCATGTCAGACAAACCACGCCTAAAAAATGGATGGACGCTCAACAACCACGGGCACACGAAACCACCACGTGGTATAAGCTTTCTACTCGATAAGTCAACATTGTCTCTTTGAGACAATATCGACTTAGGGGCAACTGTTCTAAGATAAATATTAGATTTCTACTTGATAAGCCGACATTAGCTCTTTGAGACAATATCGACTCAGGGACAACTGTTCGGGGTAAATATCAACTTTTTACTTGATAAGCCGACATTCCCTCTTTGAAACAATCTTGACTTAGGGACAACTATTATGGGATAAATATCAGCTTCACATGTCACAAACACCCTTTTTCCCCTCTATCTTTATGTGTTCTTCTTTCTCTCAAAATGACCTATTTCTCTCAAGTTATCTTCTACACTCCAAATCCATTTTCATCTCAAGATAAAGAAGGTTCCACTGAAGATTCGAGGAACAAGTTAACAGCTCAACTCTCTTCCCTTTTTCTATATCTATCTCACAACTTCCTTAGGTAAGGGGGAGGACACCAAATCCCTTTCTTTCTAAGTCATAACAATGGACTAAAAGTGAGACATATCCCTTAATCTTTCTTTGAATCTTATTTTTTATGGTCTATGTATATGATTGTGATTCTCTAATTTTTAGAGTTGATGTTAATAGTGCTTTGTTGTTAGAAACTTTGATTAAGCTTGATATGAGTGGATGATGTTATTAATTTTGTTATTGAGTTGAATAAGCATATTCATGTGCTATATGCATAAGTTTCAATAAATTCTTCCTTGCTTGTCAATGGTGGTCTCAATTTTGAGAAGAGAATGTGAAAGGAAGAAAAATTTATCTCATTTTAGATTGATTATGGATTGCATGTATGTGTTGTGATTAGGGGTAAGAATAGGCTTAGGCCTTCGACAGGGACCTGTGGCCTAACCTACATTAGGCACAAACTTTTTCAAAAATAGGTGAGACTTAGACTTTTATAAAAGTCTTTGATTAAAAAAGATCAAGTTTTAGGCCATTCAAAAAGTCTTTTTAGATCTAGCAGGCCAACCAATTTAACTAAGTATAAATTATAATCATTTTATTATTATTATTATTATAATGTATCAAATCATACATTTGTTTATCTTTTAAAAATATTTTGAATGTTGACTACACAATAAGATTCAAACATAGAAGCTTATTGAGTGACAAATTTATGATTTAATTAGAGAGCTTATTACAAAATAGGTTTTTAGCTAAGTTATCTTAAAGGTGATAAACTTATATCATATTAACATGCTAGGCTAACAAGTCAAGTTAGACTTTTAAATAGGTCAGATCAGTCTTAAAAATAAAGTCTATGGCAAGTAACATGTTAAGCTCAGGCCTTGAATTTTTTAACAAACTAGACCTATTTAACAAAAGCCTTGTTTGACCTAACCTATTTTCACCCCTAGTTGTGATAAAGATCTAACTACTACCTAGTTGTGTGCCATTTATGTTGTTAAAAAATTTGAAAATTTTAAGGTAGATGCAATAGGTTGGTATTGGGCTCCTTTATTTAATCTTATTTTTTTATAAAAAACATTTTTTAGTAAATAAATAATTTTCTATTTTTTAATGTGTTTATCTAAATTTTTTTTTTAAAACAACGTTATTTTTGTTACCTAGTTGTGTGCCATTTATGCTGTTAAAAAATTTGAAAATTTTAAGGTAGATGCAATAGGTTGGTATTGGGCTCCTTTATTTAATCTTATTTTTTTTATAAAAAACATTTTTTAGTAAATAAATAATTTTCTATTTTTTAATGTGTTTATCTAAATTTTTTTTTAAAACAACGTTATTTTTGTTGCTTCTTAAAAAAAATCACTGTTGTAAAAAAATACTTTTTTAAGAATATTTTTTAATTTAAACAAACCAGCCCATTAATCTGACTGCTCTACTAGGATATCTTTTTAGGCCATTACTTCCTGCACCCCATAATTTTTAATATTCCCAAATTGCCTTTCCTTTTTTATAACTTCCTCTCTCACCTCCTTTCCCCTAAGTGGAGCCACTCCTTCACCAATGCGTATTTCCAATTCGTGATTCTTCAAAAAAGTCCATTATAACCACCAAATCAACACACCAACAGCACCACATCCACACCCCAGGTACCGATCCCTTATACCAACCAACATAAGAAAGCTCGATAGGTTCCACATGAACCTCACTTATAAATATTTTGTTTAAATATTTATTAAATTATATATAATAATTAAGAAAAAAATTATAAATATTAAAAAATACGAAAATGAACATAAATTTCACTTCCACTCACATTTCAGCTTCCTCTCTCCTCACATTTCTTCTTCTTTCAACTTTTCTTCCTCTCACGTTCTCTTCCTCTCCCTCACATTTTTCTTCTTTCAATTTTTCTTCCTCTCCTCACATTTTTTCTTCTTCTTTCTTCTCTCTCCTGGACGCTTCTTCTCTCTCCTGGACGCCGCTCCTTCTTCCCCACTTCTTCTCCTTCTTTCAACTTTTCTTCCTCTTCCCTCACATTTTTTTATTTATTTTTTTTTGGTTGGTTTGTTTTTTTTTTCTTCTCCATCATCTCTTTCTGTTGAGTCATGACAAGTGTTATTCTTCCTTAGGCATTTTACAAGTAACTGTCACATTTGATAAAAAACAAAATTTGAAAACTATACAGATATTCCCAGTTCTTTCCCAAAAACTGAATCTATACAGTGAAGATCTTGAATGGTGCTTTATTACTGGATTAGGAAAAGATCAGATCTTCAACTTAACTTAAGATCTATCCTCAAGATATATTAAAGATGCTCTAAAACTTATGCATTAGGTTGTGAAAAAGTAAATTTCATTTTTTTTTATATTTCTCTCCTAAGTACTTATGAAAAAGTTTGTCCAAAATCCTAAATCTCCGATGAAACTTTTTAGAGCCGGTGACTTTATGCACCAATATCCAAAGCCTTGTTTGCCAAACAAGGAAATCTCTATATCCAACAGATCACAACATCACTATTGTCTCGTCGTATAATTATAAACGCCAATTGAAAAAGAAAAGTTTGTTGTAAGATGGAACGCCAAAACAGAAAAAATATCAGGAATCCTATATAATTAACCAACTAATACAAACTTCAGCAGAAAATATTATAAAACTAAAAGGGCCACATGCTTCCCTTAAAACACAGGTAAACACAACCAGCACGACGAGGGTTATCCAATCATCACCACTGAGGCATGCTAAACGTACTTGAGTGGCAAGTCATTAACAACCAAATGATTGGAAACCGGTATGTTGCAAATGGCGGCAACTACTTTTTTTCCTCTTACTACATAATTAAGAACCATACAATTCTATATGATTACAAAATATGAGCCGTTCCTGATGAAAAGAAAAAATGGTAACAATTAATTCTAGAGATATAGTTCCTTATTTTTTTTTTTCTTCAAAAAACTCTAATGAAACTAAAAACAATTTGATTATTTCGCAAAAAATAAGCTAAACCAACTGCTTCATTAGTTAAAAGTAGCTATTTAATTATTATTTGAAGACCTTTCTATAACAAACCAATTAAGGTATTAGACTATTCTTTAGTTAGGACCTCATCTTTATTGAATTTTTAATTAATAATAAATAATGTTGAAAAAGCAAAACTACCCAATTCGACATGTGTAAATGATTTATAACATTGGGAAAAAAATGTGGCCATCCTTTTCATTTGATAATATAATCAAAATATCTATTGAAGTTATTCAATTGGTTATCAAAGTGAAGTCCAAGAGCTAGATTCATAAATATTATAATTAAGGTCCTTAGTTATCTTTGCTAATAAGAATGATTTTCCTTCAAAATATTAAAAGTTCTTGGTAGAAAAGACTGTTAAAGTAGACTCCACCATAAGGATACAATTAACCAAGGCAACTGGTATATGATGTAATTATATAGGGCAAAGGCTAACCAAAGCCTTTGTCCTAAGGGTATTGGTTAAGGATCTTAAATTAGAAATACTTTTATTGGGAGGTGGAAAATTACACTGCTCATGGTCTTTTTTACGTTCTCCTTTGATTTATACAATAAATATTTTTCTCTTTTAATTCTTTAACCAATGTTCTAAGGACACTAGTTAGTAAGACTCACTATATAATGAGATATGATACACATACAACAAGTTTATACAATTTATACATCATATTTTGTGCGTGTCTCTCTCCTCAATCCTATCATTTATTACAATTTAAATTCAATTTTTTTCTGTTATCTCTTTCTCTTTCTTAGTTGTATATTTTGTTGTACAAATTATTGTACAGATATCATTTCTCTTGTATAATATCATTATGTAATTATATATAATTATACCTTGTATCTTGCAGTCCCCAGAATTTGAAATCCAGATTGCTACTCAATGTAGTACTTATTTTTGAAAGGTGCAAGTATCTTGCCAGAATGCTGATGAATCTCACATCCAAGTTCAACCTCCATCAAACGATGGTTTTCCTTTGAGCGACTCATTAGAAAAGAAACCCTTAAATCATCACCTTCATTCAGACGCATGGGAGGATGCAAGAGGAAAACCTGTCAAATGATTAAATATATTATGAAACCAACATTATCAAACACAGCTGGATAAAAGTCATGGCATAGGTTGACTCAAAACAAATAAATGCTACAGAGAAAAATGCCCCATCCATCATAAAGTATGAAAGTTAAGCCTTTGCCTATCTCCCTTTCTCTATAAAAAATTTAACATGTATTTCATCAATAGAACAAGCACTTTAAGGGTGTGTTTGAAGCAAATTAAAGAACTACACTAGCAGAACAGCACACTACAAGTAGCTGAGTCATAACTCAACTCAACACAACTTTTTTATCTGTTTGCTGTTTGGAGATTCATGCAAGGTACAAGTAGTTATGAGAGAGAAGGAGAAGAAAGGATGGAGGAGGAGAGTTGAGGAAGAGAAGTCACAAGAAAACTACAGAGGAGACGAAGAAAGCATCAAATATTTAAAACTTTTGACCTGTGCTTTGTCTTTGTTTTATCCTGTCCTATGACGATTTTTAAAGTCAAACATGGAACGAGTATGTAGTGTTGTCCAGCCCGTTTAATTTTTTAGCAAACCAAACATAACTCTAAGGAAGTTAAAACAAGGAACAATCTATTCCTTTAACAGTGTTCAATTGTTCTCAAAAGTAATGAACCTATATTAGAGAAAATGATAATGACAAATTATTTCATGGATAAATCAACTACCAAGAAGTTGACGCAGCACAAACCTGTTGGCCCCAGTGTGTACCATAATCTACACTGGGAGCTGTAGTTAACTCAATCTCGTGTTCAGCTGGATCCTCACTTCTTCCCTGGTGGGTAAAAACAGGGAACATTGGGATTTATGATATTGATATATACAATTCTGTTAAAAAGGTCAGAGTAACTTACCCGAAAATGTACATCAAACCACCCTCCAAATCCACATAACTTTGTGTTTTCCACGGTTATTGACATAGAAAAATTTGATCTAACTTTCTCTATGTCAGCCACAGTGGCAGTTAAACAATCAATTTCCTTTATTATACCAGCAGTTCCTATGACTTGATGGGGATGAAGGCTGTTCCACAATGATGTCTAAAGAAATCACAGCAAGCATAAATTAGTTTCATGTGCAATAGAAAATTTAGTGTTAACAAATGATTTATCCTTCTATATTTTATATTCTGGCATTGGAAGCCAGTTTCAATGTGCTACATTTATACATCTAAGAACACCCCACAAATAAAAAAGAAACGATTTAAGTTAATAATTTTATCACCATATCTTTCAATATTATGCAATTTCTTAAGGTGAAATAACCACCAATGTTGTCAACCTTGTAGATCCAACCTAGGATCTGAGAAAGGAAGTAGACACATAAACATGGGATTGTAACGTAAAATGTAAGATCCTTCCTAACATATAATGTTATATTCAAGAATACACACACCACCCATACATGCATAAACATGGGATTGTAACGTAAAAAGTAAGATCCTTCCTAACATATAATGTTATATTCAAGAATACACACACCACTCGTACATGTATGCACACATAAAATAACACGAGTAAATTATGGTTCAAAGCATAATGAACGTGATTTGTGAACTCATACCAAGATAAAAGACTTCCTAATAAACAAAAGTTGTAAAGTTACAACTAAAACAATAAAACTCACAAAGGTTTGACCAGTAGCAGATGGCATTTTCAGCATAAGAAATCTAGACAAAAACAAGGGAATGAAGGACAGGCCACTAAAATATCAGTCTCATTGTCTCAGCCGACCCTAAAGAAATGAAGGGGGCTCATGATCAAACCACACAATCACATAGATGCAGAAGCAGAACACATCAAAGGAAAACAGGTCACAGAAGTAACACAGAAACACAAGCCCAGCTCCCACACAATGATGCAGTGCACAAACACAAGCACAGAGACACAGCATCCAGCCACTTGCACAGAAGCCCAGAACACACTTGCACATAGACATAAATGATGCAATCCTACCCCCCAAGGGCATTGGATAGAAGACTCCAAGAAGATTGGGTCAAAAATGCAAGAGAAGGCCCTAGGGTTCTCATGAGCCTTAGGGTAGATTTCGGGCCCATGGGCTAAGTATGAGCCCACTTATCTTGGTACATATTAGATTAAGGTTTCATTAATTTTGGGCCTTGTATTTAGGGCTCCATAATGTAGGTAAGGTACCCTAGAAATATAGGATTTTTCAGCCCTTGTATTTTAGGGCACCTAGACTAGTTTTTGTATTAGGGGTAGTTTTGTAATTTCACATGCACTAAGTGGATATTTGATGTGTGTGGTTGGAAATAAATTTAATTGAATTGGTAGAAGCCCAATCCAATTAAATTTTAGAGGGGGAGGTGAGCATTTGCTTACTACACCCCATTGCCACATCATATAGTCACACTTTGTGCATGTCCTTCATGCTTTTCATGCCTCATGACACCTAAGCACACTTAGTGGAGAATCTTGGAATTGATCTTGGATTAGTGGGCTGAACCATAACTAAAATTCACTAATCATAATTAGTGAAATTTTGGCTCCAAAGTTTGGCTCCACAAATTCAATTTCAAATTCAAGTGAAATTTGAATTTCCCTCCAATTTTGTGTGACACTTAGGCTATAAATAGAGGTCATGTGTGTGCATTTTTTTTCAACTTTGATCATTTGAATATTAACTTCAGATTTCAGAGCTCCTTTTGAGCACAAAATTTCGTGCTCTTCTCTCCCTCTCCCTTCATTCATCTCCTTCTTCCTCCAAGCTCTTATCCATGGCCTCCTATGGTGGTGAGCTTCTTCTAGACTCATCTTCTCCTTGAAGTGGCGTCTCCTCTCTCTCTTCCTTCTCCATTCCGCTGCCATTTATCTTCCAAGAAGCAAAGGAATCCATTGATGAAGAAGATCCTAGGCCTACAAGCTCCAATGGAGCTTGCATCATGTGGTATCAAGAGCATCTTCATCTAGGTGATGTTCTTTTGCTTCCTCTATCTTTTTGTTCGGTGAATTCTCTTTAATTCCTTGTTCTTCATCTTATTCTCCATGTATATCCTCCATTGTCTTGTGGTTTGGTGCTGTGTAGAGTAGATTAAAAAAAATAAACCGATTAAATCTTAGATCTACACTTGTTCTTGCATTTCTATGGTTCAAATTTTGTAGATCTACTCTTGAATCTTGTTTTTGTGTTGATTTTAGGTTCTATCAATTTTCATTCATAATATTCTTGTGCTGAACCTTTAGATCTAAATTTTGTTCCAAAATATTGATTAGAAAAAAAAAACACAAAAATCTAAGTGTAAATCACCTAATCCATGTTGTCTTAGAGTCATGTTTTGTCATAGTAATTGTCACATTATGTTCTAAGTTTGTGTTGAATTTTATTTTGTTGATTGAATTCTAGATACATTTGTTCATGTATTCTTGTCATTCTTAGCCTATCTTTTGAATTTTGAGTCTAATTCATGCATGTTATTTAGTTCATAACATGTTCTAAATCAATTCCTAGAAGTAGTCTTGTTCTTGAACTTTTTTTTTTTGCTTTCTAAGTTTCCTACATGATGCCTATGATGAAGTTGAGTTGTGGTGCTGAGTTGTGGCTGGATTTGTGAATCAAAATAAGTCTTAAGCTCTCTTTAATTGTGTTACTCAAGATAATTGAGCATAAGCAAACACAAATTGTAACTATCCAAGCCTTAAGCAACACAAACACTACTCTTGATTTCTAGGTTGAAATCGCTGGTGCTGGCAGCTTGAACATACGAACTTGTATAAATTACTGGGAACTGGTCACTACGTTGTTTGAGCTGAAACTTTTACTGAATTTTCTAGACATCTGGACCAAAATTATAAAAAAAGAAACAAGCGATTTGGATTAAAGGAAAAAATAAGAAAAATCTCACAAGTTGGCAGAAAAATCAGTGTCCAGGAAAAAAAAGAAAAGTGAAAGGAAAGTGTACTTGTTGTTTTGGCTCAAAATTTGTTCTATAATTGGTGCCTATTTTATACCAATCCTAGTTCTGAAATTTCAATTGAAAATTATTGTGAAAACAAGTGCCAAAACTAGAGGTTTCTTGAGTCTTTTTTTTTTTAGAGTTTTTCTACTCTACTCTAGAGCCATTCTAGGTTTCTCTTTGAGTCCTAGCTTGCTTTTTTGTGCTTTTCATTGCTTTAATTGTTGAATAATCCTTGAAAATTTGTCTTGTTAAAACTCTATTGGTTTAGCTTTCATTTCATTTTTTTTGGTCTTTGGTTATTGCTTGTCTCTTTGTTTCCTTGGTTGTGAGTTGCCATATAGGGAATTGGAAAGGAGGATTGGTGCCATATCTTGAAGAATTTGAGTCAAGAAGAAAGGGGCCAACCACCTTAAGAGCTATTGGACTAAGAAGCACTCCAAATTGAGTGAAACACTAAAGAGAGAATAGCCACCACAATTGAGGACTTTTTTTTTCTTTGTAATTTTGTAATTGGCAATTTGCTTTGTTTTCAAATTTTGTAACAAAAAGGCCTTTCATTGGAAGTAAGTTGGGAGCCTCCGCTAGGTCACCCTACTTCCATTTGTGTGTAATAATTTTAGGCAATTTTCCCTTAGGATAGTGAGTGTTTTGTTGGGAACCTTAAATGAGGTCATCCAAACACTCTTAGGATCCGCCTAGTTTGCATTTCTTGCACTTTAATTTCTTGCTTACTTTCATAGCTTATTTCTTTTACCCTCCATTATCAAACCACCTAGATAGCTTGCCTTTTACCAATTAGTTTTTACCTTATCTTTCACACCTCTTTTAGTGTTTATTTTGGCTAGTTTCAACCATAGTTTCTTTTACCTTTTGTTTTCAAAGCCCCAACAAGAAAGAACCATAACTTAGGAACCAACATGAGTCTTCATTCTTCATCTAGTGTTAATGGTGAGGGTTCTACTCCTAAGGACCCCTTGTATAAGATATTAGATGAGTTGAGATCCCTTAAGTTGTGGAAAGAAAAACAAGAGAGAAAAGAAAAAGGTAAAAAAAGAGTGGAAGAAATAAGTCAAGATGAAAGAGAGAAAATAAGAGAGGAAGAAAGAAGAAAAATAATGAAAGAAATGAAAAGAGAAAAACATGCCTCCTATAGTAGTCATGACTCTTGCAAGAGTTTATGTGAAGAACTTAGCGACTATTATAGAGGGCTTCATAGTTCACATACTAAACATCACTCCCAAAGAAGAGAAAAGGATAGAAGGCCTCAAGAGGTTAACATTAGCCTCCCATATTTCCACGGAAAAGATAATGTTGAGGCCTACTTAGATTGGGAAATGAAGGTTGAACAACTCTTTGCTTGCCATCATATTAGCGAAGAGAGAAAAGTTCCATTGGCTACCCTTAGCTTTCAAGGGTATGCCCTCTATTGGTGGACTTCCCTTGTTAAAGAACGAAGGATTCATGGGGATCCTCCAGTAGAGTATTGGAATGATCTTAAGAGTGCCCTTAGGAAGAGGCACATTCCCTCCTACTATGAAAGAGAGCTTATGGACAAGCTCCAAAGGCTTAGACAAGGGAGTATGAGTGTTGAAGAATATAGACAACAAATGGAACTACTCCTTTTAAGAGCTGGACTTAGGGAGGAGGAAAGAACAAGCATAGCTAGGTTCCTTAGTGGGCTCAATATGGAAGTGAGGGACAAGGTTGAACTCCTTCCATATAGGGACCTAGATGAGCTAGTCCAACTTTGTATAAGAGTGGAGCAACACCTTAAAAGAAAGCCTTCTTCAAGATCTTATGGCTCTCACTCTTATCCAAGGAAGGACCAAGCCCATGGAATTTTAGGGGCTGCACCTTCAAAACCCAAGGAAGATAAGGGTAAGACCATAGAAAAATACACCCCTAAGACTAGTTCCCAAGATAGGACTAGCAACATTAAATGCTTCAAATGTCTTGGGAGAGGTCACATTGCCTCTCAATGCCCCACAAAGAAAACCATGATCATGAGGGGTCAAGACATTTATAGTAGTCAAGAGGAGACTACTTCTTGCCCTTCCTCTAGTGGAAGTGAAGATGAAGTAAGGGGTGAAGAGTCTAGTGAGGAAGTCTACCCCCATGAAGAAGGTGACCTCTTAATGGTTAGAAGGCTCCTTGGAGGTCAATCTTGTGATCTATCTCAATCCCAAAGAGAGAACATCTTTCATACAAGATGCAAAATTTTAGATAAAACTTGTTCTCTCATTGTGGATAGTGGATCTTGTTGCAATTGTTGTAGCACAAGATTAGTTTCCAAGTTGAACCTTACTATCATTCCCCACCCAAAACCGTATAAACTTCAATGGCTCAATGAGCAAGGGGAAATGATAGTTAACCAACAAGTGAAGGTACCTTTCTCCATTGGGACATATAAGGATGAAGTTAATTGTGATATAGTTCCCATGGAGGCAGGACATATTCTTTTAGGAAGGCCATGGCAATTTGATAGGAAGATCATTTACAATGGCCTAACTAATGAAATTACCCTCACCCATCTTGGCACCAAATTTGTGTGGCATCCTCAAACACCTTCACAGGTGGCCAAAGATCAACTAACTATGAAAGATAAGAGGGATGAGGAAGAAAAACTAGAAAAACAAAAGAAAAAGAAGGATAGTAAGGCCTTGTGTTCAAAGGCCAAGGGGAAGGAAAAGGAGGAAAAGGATTCCTCCAAGAAGATTGTTAACAAGGAAAATCATTTTGCAACAAAATGTGATATTAAAATAGCACTCCTTCTTAAACAATCTTTCTACCTTCTCCTATCAAGGGAAACTTCCCTTAGCACCGCCTTACCTCTTGAACTTGAGGTTATTCCTCAAGTAAAGGAGTTGTTGGATGAGGGTTTGGTTCGCAAGAGCTTAAATCCTTGTGCTTTGTTTGTGCCTAAAATAGGTATTATTAGGCACCAAATCCCTATGATAGGTGGTATAATGAATGTGTTGAGTGGTGCAACACTCTTTTGTAAAATCACTCATGCACCCAACATCTTCATGATTTGTGTACATAGGGACTCATTAGGTAGGTTTGTTCTTATTTTTTGTTTCAATGCAAACCTAGGTGCTCATGTGGGACACCTTAGGTTTGTCGTAATTCTTTTTAGGAATAATCAACATGAAAATAAAGAAAAAGGTATGTATTATTCCATTACTTTCCTTAACTTTTTAAATAGTGATCAAGGGCTTTCCATGAACCCTAAGAGAATAAAGGTCATTCCTGAGTGGCCTACTCCACCAAGTATAAGGGAAATTTGGGGCTTCAATATCTTAACAAACTTTTACAAAAAGTTTGTCCCATATTTTTCTATACTTGTAGCACCACTCATTGAGTTGGTGAGGAACTATATTCTCTCATGGGAAGATGACCAGGAAAGGAGTTTTCAGTCCTTACCATACTCTAACATACCCAACATCACTAATACATATGTTTTCATTCTTTTTACAGGTGTTGAGGAAAGAATCCATGAGTTTCAAGAACCTCTGGATTTGAGGTCAAATCCTTTTCAAGGGGGAGGGAATGATGCAATCCTACCCCCCAAGGGCATTGGATAGAAGACTCCAAGAAGATTGGGTCAAAAATGCAAGAGAAGGCCCTAGGGTTCTCATGAGCCTTAGGGTAGATTTCGGGCCCATGGGCTAAGTATGAGCCCACTTATCTTGGTACATATTAGATTAAGGTTTCATTAATTTTGGGCCTTGTATTTAGGGCTCCATAATGTAGGTAAGGTACCCTAGAAATATAGGATTTTTCAGCCCTTGTATTTTAGGGCACCTAGACTAGTTTTTGTATTAGGGGTAGTTTTGTAATTTCACATGCACTAAGTGGATATTTGATGTGTGTGGTTGGAAATAAATTTAATTGAATTGGTAGAAGCCCAATCCAATTAAATTTTAGAGGGGGAGGTGAGCATTTGCTTACTACACCCCATTGCCACATCATATAGTCACACTTTGTGCATGTCCTTCATGCTTTTCATGCCTCATGACACCTAAGCACACTTAGTGGAGAATCTTGGAATTGATCTTGGATTAGTGGGCTGAACCATAACTAAAATTCACTAATCATAATTAGTGAAATTTTGGCTCCAAAGTTTGGCTCCACAAATTCAATTTCAAATTCAAGTGAAATTTGAATTTCCCTCCAATTTTGTGTGACACTTAGGCTATAAATAGAGGTCATGTGTGTGCATTTTTTTTCAACTTTGATCATTTGAATATTAACTTCAGATTTCAGAGCTCCTTTTGAGCACAAAATTTCGTGCTCTTCTCTCCCTCTCCCTTCATTCATCTCCTTCTTCCTCCAAGCTCTTATCCATGGCCTCCTATGGTGGTGAGCTTCTTCTAGACTCATCTTCTCCTTGAAGTGGCGTCTCCTCTCTCTCTTCCTTCTCCATTCCGCTGCCATTTATCTTCCAAGAAGCAAAGGAATCCATTGATGAAGAAGATCCTAGGCCTACAAGCTCCAATGGAGCTTGCATCAATAAACCTTCCAAATATTGGGCCTCTTTAGGTCCAAACCCAGCATCTAGTCTTGTTGTGGGCCTAAATCCCTAACACTCGTACACTTGCAAACTGACACAGTAGACAAGGTGCCCACAACTTCATGGCGGCAGGGACTTCTGAATCAAAGAGGGTTCATTTTCAGACAATTAAAAGGCCTCAATGGGATTTCTAGAATTCGGTTTACGTTTTGGAGGGTAAAGTAATTTTCGGATCAAGGATTTTCTGCAAGTGGCTTAACCCACTATTCATTGTTCATGTTCATGAAGGATCCTAGAAACACACGTTCCCCCCACTCCCCTTTTAACACACCAGCAAGCAATCCAATCACAATCCCAGCAAAAATGAGTTCCAAGTAGTGATTAGGATCATTCAATCTAGTAAAACACATAGAATTGTGTTTGTACAAGCCATCACCCAACTTCAACAAACACGATAACACTACCAAATTTAACTTTTACAAGTCACAACCGATTCACAAATTTAAAACAGATAAAGAGAGACTAACACCAACTTAATTATAAGAACTGATACACTTCCAACTATGATCAAAATTTTATTTCAAAAAAATGAATCATCACACTTAAGGTGCACCAAAGTATACAACTTGCCTGTAGATAATATTTCCTCTGCTCCTCTGAAAAAGGTTTCGTTAAAGTGCCCATATCAACACCATAGTAGGTTTTTGTTTCATCAACAAAGTTGTGCCAATCATCCATAGTCGACTCATAATCACCCAATTTGTGATCTACTATCCCAGTCCGGATAGGTGCCATCCACATGCGAGCATGACTAGGATACCTGCCAAATAAAGCCGCTTAAATCACTAATTACATAGGTAACATCTAAAGCAACCAAAGAAATACTCATATGCACTAGAGATTTTCATAACAATAGCAATTCATAATCATAACCATGCCACTTTCGTGACAAACAGTTACCTTCGGAGGCAATAACCAAATCATTTATATATGTAAATTGTCACCAATTCACCATTGGTAATGTAAGAAAAAGAGCATGTTAAGCACAACTTGCCAAGACAATAAGTCAACTGAAAAATAGGTACAAGTATAGGACCAGAGCAAATGCATTCCTAATTCCTTTGTCTCAATTTATAAAATAGTTTTATATTTAAGTCAATTTCTTAGGTTTGGCACTACATACGTTGACTAATGACTATGGACTTTGAAGCTAGCCCAATTCTGTTGAAAACTATAGAATATGCTACACAGAACAAAACCTTGTGCCTTGTGTCAGTTGCGTGTAGCTCTAGTTTTAAACATGGAAACAAAATTTAAGATTTAAGTTTAACATTTTTTTATTAATAATTAAACTTCAAAAACTAACTGCTGCTGGTAACATTTTGCATATACAATACAATATAGAAATAAAATCAAATATTTAGTGGCCAAAACTACTCTAGTAGATCTCAACAAAATCCCAAAGAAAGAATGAAATGCTGCTACATGAAGAATGAACTAAACATTATCTATTTAACACAAGATAAAACCACAAATAGAAGAATAGGTAAGGAGTAAGGTGCATATCAAGAAGCCACAAAACATCAAATCAGGTAGATGCATCATAATATTAATATTTTTCTCTGCATTATTGCAGAAAAATAGTTACAGCAATACATACATCACTCCTGTCGGTTTGAGCCAGCAATCACGAGCATGTATAACTGAATCAAACATAGATTCACGCAGAAGAAAATAACCCATCCATTCAGAGATGATCACATCAACTGCAAAAGTTATACAACAAGTCAACAATGTTTAAGCCAAACAATTAAAACAAAACATAATTTAGATAGAGAGGGAAAAAATCAACAATTTCAAATTACTCATAAAACACAGAAAGCAAGATGCTTGTTTAATTTAAGAAAGCATTTTCCGTTTCCTATTTTAACCAATAATTGCAAAAATAAAATCATCTTGTTTTTCACTTTATTGTTTTCAAAAAGTTGTATAGAAAATCATGAAAACACCAAAAAACTGTTGTTTTCTTCCCCGCAAATCCTTTAAAATAACTAACAAAATGTAAAAAAGTGCCATTTTTGTAATCATTAATGGACAAAAGAACTGGAGACAAAAAAAAGTTCTATCATACAAACTAAACAGATCCTAAAAGTTCTAACCTCTCTCTGGCAAGGTAACTTCCTCCATCGATCCCTCGATGACCTCAACTACGTCCTGGAGATTATTCGCTTTGATGAGTGCACGTGCGTGTTCCGACATCTTGGTAGCTTCCACTGCATACACCTTCCTCGCACCTGCCTGTGCCGACCATATAGCAAGAATGCCACTTCCAGTCCCCACATCCAAAACAGTCTTCTCCCAAAATTATCTCACCAAGTCAGCTCAAAATCACTCCCACAAACAAAACAACATAAACACAAGCAACAACCCTAACCAGCACACTCAAGTTATAACACAATAGCAAAGGTTACGCTTAATTTATTCTATAAAAACTAACCTACTCCGGTGCCCAGAGGCTCTGCGCTGAGCGAAGGTATGTAGGCAGCCTTACCCTTGCTTGCATATGCAAAGAGACTATTTCCGGATTCAACCGCATGACCAACGGTCACTAAGGCACAACTTTACCGTTGTGCCAGGGCTCGCCTCACGCTCTTGAAAACATTTCTACAACTCTATAACTTCCATTTTAGCATCGAAGCTGAACTCAGTAATCTAATTTCACGAGTTTTATTTTACCTCATCTTTTGTTTACACGAAATAGCAAAACAAAATCCCATTTTTTTTCTAAAAAAATTAAGACAGAGCATAGATGCAGTACATTCTCTGCTAAAAGTTGGGTAGTTTCATATAAGATGACTACACTTACTTTATGGAACTTAAATGTTAGTAGCAGGTTAGAGGGGTGAAACGGTAATAAAGAATGAAGAAGAGGGGTGAGTACCTTGCCAGCGAAGTGGCGTTTGTTTTCAAAAATGGCGTTGAAATAAGCGTCCATGCGAACGCGGTCGGAGAGCATCTCCTTCTGGTGGTAGAGGAAAGCGTAGGTGCAGAAGTAATTGGCGTAGTCGACGTCTTTGGGGACAGGGGCGCCGCCACGACCACCTGCGACAGCGTTCGCGGAGGTTCCCATGTTCACTCGCTCTCTGCCCTGTTCAATTTTTAGGGCAGGGTTGCTTTGGCGGCACTGCAAGGGCGGCCTTTGCTTTGCTTCTCTAGTCTACCGTTATTTTTATGAGCTGTGTTTTCGGGTTTTATTATTCAACTCTCTTCTTTTAAAAATTATTTTTTTCTTAAATTCTCTCTATAATTAGAATGGTTATATTAATTAAGTGTATTTTTAATTAACGACTATCTTTTAATGAAAGTGTTTTTAAAATATTTTCTTCAGTGATAGATTTTTGTAGATTACTCGTAACATTTTTTAATTTGGTCCAATATATCTTTTCATTTTTTATTTCTAAATTAAATTTTAATATAATTTTAAATGAAATTATCAATAATTAAAAATCATTTTATGTCATATAAATTATTCATCATAAGTTCTTTTTATCCATAAAAATTAAACATAAATATTAGAAATTTATAATAACCTATATACCTCAATAACATATTATTAGGACATCACTTAACACATCTTAATCAAAAGATACTCAAATCAAACATAAAAAAATCAGGTAGTAATTTATTTATTTTTAAAAAAGTGAAATTTAGGTAGGAAAATTCAAATGGACTAAGTTATAAGAATGGAAAATATATTTAAACATTTTTTTAATGAATGCAAAGTGTCACCTAAAAAAGAGACATTTTTAATGTGATTAGTAAAAAATGCATTTTCATGTGATTTTCAATAAAAAAATTCTCCTTTTTATTCTTTAATGAGTGTCCTGGTGAGACCCTTTAATGAAAGTGTTTTTAAAATATTTCCTTCATAGATTTTTTTTTATCATTCGTAACATTTTTTTAAAAAAAATTGGTTTAATTTATTTTTTTTCTTTTTGATTTTTAAATTGAATTTCAATATTTTTTAAAAGAAATCAACAATAATTAAAAGAGTTTAATGATCATGTATTGTAATCCAATTATTACAAATCACCATCGTATGAATTTTAAGATAATTATTTTAAAAGTTAACAAACGTATTATACATGATAGATTATGATGGAAGGACGGTGTAAACTAGTCATAACCTTTTTTCTCTAATTAAAAATCATTTTATATTATAATATAAATTATTTGTCATGTTTTTTTATCCATTAGAATTGTAGATAAGTACTGGGAATTTACAACAACTAACATACTTAAACTAAAGATCCATATCTTAAATAAAAGCTAAACCTTCTTAGTTAATTCCTAAGTTTAAAATATATATCTTCAGAAAAAAATTAATTATAATATAATTTTATAAATTTTAAATAATTAATTATTGTAAAATTTAATTATATGAAATAAATCTTTAATTTTCATTATTTAAACTAAAATACTAGTATATATATTACTATTAATAAAAATAATGTTCTGCTGACACACATGTCAATCATTTATCTAATCCGAATATGTAAGTGTGTGTGCAAACATATATGTGCGTGTGTAAATTAAATAATGAATTTTGTGCTCTATTATATTGGAAAAATCAAATCAAAACATTTTGGTGTAGTAAGTTTTCTCCTTCTTGACAATGTTTTTTTAGAAGTGATACACGCACAACAATTTATACAACATTATTTTTGTGTTTATCTCTCTCCTTCACCTATCATTTATTACATTTCAAATTCAAATTTGAGATACAATACATGTACAATAATTCTTACAACAATTTACAACACCATTTTATGTGTCTATCTCTCTTTATCATGTCATTTATTACTCTTTATCATACCATTTTCTCTCTCCTCTCACTTTTCTCCCTCTCTCTCTTTGTAGTAAGATTCGTTGTACAAGTATTATTTCTCTTCAAATCTATCTTCCTTTTCTCTCTCTTAGTTGTATATATTGTTGTACAAGTATAATTTCTCTTTTTTTTTCCTTGCCCTTACAAAATTTTATGAAATCCCTTATCTTCTTCTTTGTGGTGATATGGTGTGTTTTTATATTAGGTGGGTGGATGTGAAGCTGCCGAATAAGGAAAGATTCTATGTACACAAATTCTAGGTCAAGTGTACTTGCTAGAGTATAACTATAATAAAAGGTGGCCTGGTCCGTTGGCCCTGACTCACCTCGATCCATCCTATAAATAAGTCAACCCAACTCACTTAAGGTTAAGCCTTGAAAAAAGTGGTCTGGTTTAAACGGTTGGCCAACCAGTCCACCTAAAATTAAAAAATAATTAAAAATACAAAAAAGAAATTCATCAAAAAACTAATTTTTTTTTTAAAAAATATTAGTTAAATTAAATTTTCTACTATCCACACACCACACCTACAATAAGACATATTATCACAAGCTAGAACTATATAATAACAAAAATTTTGAAAATAGTCTTAAACAAAACACTAAATAAAATAATCCTGAACAAGACAGTAGATAAACAAAATTTAAGTCTAGAACTTTGAATTTTGAAGTCTAAAACCAATATTACAAAATACTAAAAGTCTAGAACTTTGAAGTCTTAAAACAATACTTACTTGTGGTTTAACATTTACTTTATCTTCATCTACAATTAAAAAACTAAGTTAGCTATTTAACAATGAACAATTAAGTGGTAAAAAAAATTAATAACGAAATAGTGAATAAGTTATAAAAATTACCTGGTTCTTCAAAATCATACAACCAAATTTGGGTTAGAATGAACAATTCAACATTTTCAGGAAGAATGGAACAATGATACTTGGTTAGTGCACGAGATCTAAACTAAAAGTGGGCTCACTAGTAACTCTAGTGATTGGAATTCTCAAGACATCATAGGCCATCTGAGATAGGTTTGGAAAACAGTCTTGATGATCCCTCCAATAGCCTGACACATCTAATTTATCAAAACACTTTAAATTAAGATTCCATTCCTCCAAATAAAGTTCCAATACAGACTTTCCATTGTCATTGGCATGTTGGCTCAAATAGTCAACATATTCCTAAGACATTACAAGGAAATGAAATACAATAGTCAATGACAAATATTTAAAAAACTAAAATTAAATGAAATAAATAAAGTACTTTAAACAATTTAGTTAACTTACATCAAATGCATCAATCACTTGTTCATCATCTATATAAGAAACGTGTTGTGATGGAAGAGAAATTTGTTGAGAAGTTGAAGCATTAGACTCACTTGATTTTGCTTTCACATATTCATCAAACAAATTTTCAATCTTTTTCCTTAAATTAGTAATCTTCTCTTCACAAGTAGAAGGAATATTAGTATAAGCAAACCGAATCGCTCCAAACTTTAATCATGGGTCAAGAATGATTACAATAGCAAGAATCTCACAATACTCATGTCAATACTTGGTAAACTTGCCCAACATTTTCAAAGTCATCACTTTAATCACCATATCATTACTCACAACATATTCACACAACAAACATTCAATTTTCTATACTTGCATAATGTAGTGATTAAATGTAGGATAAGATAAGTCCAAAATCAAATTAGTCTTGACATAAAAGAGCTTCAAGAACTCACATTTTTTTAGCCTTTTTACATCCATCATTTGATGAACAATGAACATAGTTTCTGTCACAAATAGTTAAATAACCGAAAACACGTTGGTACTTAATTGCACTTTCAAGCATAACATAGGTGGAATTTCATCTGGTGGCTACATCCATTCTCAAATCCACCTTAGTATCAATACCTCCACTTGAAGAACACACCTTTGAATGCAATCTTTCTTGTTTGTGATGCTCTCACGTTTTATACTATCTTATCTTTTTCAAAGCACCGCCAACCACCTCTAAGACTTCTTGAACAATAAGATTGAATACATGCGCACTGCACCTCACATGAAAGTACTCACAATTACAAATCTAACTATTTTGTAGATTAAATTGAGTTTTCATAATATCTACCATTGAATTATTGGCACTAGCATTGTCCAATGTTATAGAAAAGATTTTATTGCCTATTGCCCAATCAAGCAAGACTTCAAAAAAAAATTCTACCATTTTCATGACCACCGTGTGGAGGGTTCAATTTAGAAAATATAATAATCTTACTATTTAGTTTCCAATTAACATCAAAAAAATGAGCAATCACACAAATATAACCTTCTTAAGCTATGCAAGTCCAACAATAAGTAGTCAAACAAATCTTACTATGAGCTCTACGCATTGCAAGTTTCACTTTTTCTTTTTCATCATCATAATACTTCAAAGGTTAGACACAAATGTATTTCTACTTGAAATTTTTAACCAAAGATGTAGAAACAAAAGCAATTCCCTAATCTACTCATACTCAATAAAACTAAATGACAACCCATGTTGAATGATATGTCTTGGAAAAAAAATCTTCTACATGGTTTTGGCCTATTTCCCTAGACCTCAATCTCTTTGCTCGATCAATTATCATATTTTTCAATTTTGCATTTTTTTTCTATTTCAATAGTTCACACATTGGAAAATGACGAATCATGGATGAAGTCCCTATTTTTGTATCACCACAAACATATTATTGTCCACAGTGATTGCATTTAGCTTTTTCTTTGCCATCTATAATTCCAATTTTAGTAAAATGATCCCAAACTTTGGATGTAGTTATCCTAGGCCTCTTACTTGCTCTATCATTATTATTCTTAGTCTCTTATGGTATAGAATACATGCCTTCATGTAATTCTCAACAATTTCATATTCCATTCTATTATCACATAGTGCAAAATTTACAATAGAATTCAAAACCAAGTTACATTATACTTACACAGTTACACAACACCAAATTACTACACAATCACTTACAATTTACACAATTCACAAGTCACAACTATCACAACACAACCAGAATTCAAAACACACTACTATCACCACATAAATACACAATCAGACAATTAATCACTACAATCAAATAGTTAGACAATTATGATGATGTTACTTGTTAAATGCCTACTTCCCAACTACCAAATTCTTTCAATGACAACACCAAAAGGTCCAAAGAGAGCTCAACAACCATTCACTTTCAGTCAAAAATAAAACCTAGGCAAGCAAAAAATTAAAATGACAAAATTAGAATTCATCATAGTATTAGTGCTTTTCAACAAAGATAGTGTCAATTCAGAAACAATATATTATTAGTTCTATAGTGAGTACTCTTATAAATCATTAGCTGGAAAATATTCATTACACGCTTCAAAATATTCATCATGTTTGCTCCTCACACAATAACAAACTGATATTAATGAGTAATCCAACATTATAAATATAATACAAGCATGGTAGAACTTACAATAATAATCTAACATGTTCACTTATTTCCTATTGATGCACCATTCTCTGAAAAACTATACAATATACATGAAAATGCAATACTACATTAGATCATAAGATAAAATGACATTGGGTATTTTGAGTTTCACACCACAAAAATTTCACACTACTTCTCCTCACAACAACAAATCGAGCTCTGAATTTCATAAACCTGCTCTTTCTCACCCTCTGATTTTTCCCCTCTAAATATTTACACATAAACCCTCTCTCAGATTCATTTACTAAATAACTAGTGTATGTTGAAAAAAGAGCAAAACTAGACTTGTAGTTAGAAGATCTAATTAGAAGCAAAATAAAAAATTGGCAGAGTGATAGGGCATAACAATTACTAAATAATGTTTTCAGAGGTGCTATTGTGGTGGTGCCATGGTAATGTAGAGACATGGTACAAAGCAGAGGTGCCATGGTGGTGGCATGACGAGAATGTAAGAGATCAAGATGGCGAGATCATGAAAGGTTAACGTTGCATGGTCATGGACCTCGTGATGGATGAATTGCGATGCATTAGCACTAAAATGGATGCATTGTGATGGCAACAACATTGCGAGGGGAGATAATGCTAGTGGACAAAGAGAGACTCGAGAGGGAGTTCGTGTTCAAAGGGAGACATTGATTGTGTGACCTAAGGGTTTAGAGTAAGAGTGGCCAAGTAGGTGGTTAGTGGGTTAGGCGTGTGAAAGAAAAACATGTTCTGTAGTGGGCTAGGTTATTGCCTATTGGAGTGGGTTATATAATTATATTTTAACTTTTAGTGGGTTAGGTGAGTCAACCCAACCTACCACAAGTTTAGACCTGGTGGGCCTAGTCATAAGTGGGTTGAGTCTAATTTTTAAGATAATCGAAGACACTTCTTTTTTTCAACCGAACCAGTCTGAACCCATGGCGGGTCGGGTTGGCCCATGACCCATTTTGACGAATCAAAATGCTTAGATTCTCTAACCACGCTAGTTACCCACGTCTGGGCCATCCGACAAGGTCAGTGCACTCTACCCCCCATGACATATACTCCATACGACGTATGTTCGTGGCCAAAAGCTAGTGCCAAAGACCCTGGAAGGTCAGTGCATAGTGCCCCCCACGAACATACACAACATCCAACGTATGAACGCGGCCAAAAGCTGTGCTAAAGACCCTGGAAGGTCAGTGCACAGTGCCCCCCACGAACATACATAACATGCACATGCTAATGCATTTCCAACATCAATCAACATTCCATTTCCATGTCATTCTCAACATAAATATCATCCCGTCTCAATGCATTATCAACAACAACAACAACCTCATTTTATATTCACATATAACAATTCATGTTGACATGGTCTTTATTAACAACGTCATCTCAAATCAATATCATCATAATCATCATTATCATCACATATCAATTAAAATCCTCAATAGCAACATCAACAACAAATTGCATTTCGCACATATATACATATATATCTTTCATGCCTAAGATTCACACTCACAGGTCTTCAAACAACACAAATCAAACAACCACAACAATATCATTCATCACAATACACACACACACACACACACACACACACACACACACACACACACACATATATATATATATATATCGCATCCCATTAGTTAAAACGTAATTTTCTTTGAAGAAAAATCAGCATGCAACAGGGTCAGGCAGATATCCTCATAGCTAGGTTCCCTGACCCTAACTATGGTGTTAAAACGGTAAATTTTATAATAAACTCCCCTTACCTATCGTGAGCTACCCCGCGGATTCCTCGTCGCGTCACTTGAAGATTCCTTTTCGTCCTTGCTCGTCGATTCCACGCAAGCCTCTACTATGCCAAAACGAAGGAGACTTAGTATGGATTTCAGAAAATAAAGCTAGTAACAGTGCTCTGGGTCAAACACCCACATCACTACATGAAAGAGCTGAGAGCATTTCCGGTTTTACAAAGGAACATCATTTGGAAATTCCGACCATGCCAATGTGACCGGGGTTCAGTGTAGGTTACGAAAATAACATGCATTTCATGAAAGGATAACGTTTTCAAAGTCTTTTTCTCTAAGGTTTTTCAAAGGAAGCATAAGACATACAATGGCGGTTCCAAAGTCAGAAAAGATGCAAAGACAAGATGAAACTAACAAGAGACAAGCGTAGAACCATGGTTACCTCGAAAGAAAACGAAAGGTCAGATTAGGGTTTCGTTCTCTACCAAAACCGCAAGCCAAGTTGGAAGATTCCGCTTCGGTTGAAGGGTTCCTCTCGGTGTGGAGAACAATGATTGTTTGTGGTGGCTAATGGTGGTTGTGGGTGATGGAGAAAGTGCTTGGAACTTTAGAAATGACTTTGGAAGAAAGAAAGAAGAAGAAATGACGTTTTTCCTAAGCTACACGAAAGCAAAGGTTGAAATGCTTAAATAAGAGATGCTCTCGGGAACGGAAATTTCTAGCAGACTCCAGACATCTTCTCAAAGATCCCAACGGTCAGATCATGGACAAGTGTCTTGTGAAGTTGCAGACCAAATTTCGAGAAGATCCAATGGTTAACGAAGGCTGGACAGCGTTTTTACCGAGGCAGCTTCATGTAGTTTTCTCTAGAAGCTTCATTAAGAGGCTTCCTCCAGAAGCTTCCTCGTGGCTTCTTTGAGAAGCTTTCTCAAGAGGCTTCTTTGAGAAGCTAGGTCCTTATCTATCCACACCCCTCTATTAACTAAATTAACTTCCTTAAAAATAATTACGGATGAAAATAACGCAACAAATAATCAAACATCAAACATAATTACTAATAATATATAGATATATATATCAGGGTGTTACAGATAGTCCCTATCGCCATAATGTATAACTTAAGAGGATGATATCTCTAGAAGCCAGTAAGGTTACATGAAACCACCCTTGGGAATTATCACTAAAAGTGGACTTTTGGATCCTTTCCATTAGATTCCTAAACTTAGGGGGCACATAGAAAACTTACTTCGGCTTGTTCCTTGATCGCATCATGCATCTCTTCATAGCATCATAATGGACAAATCATTCCTGCATTTTTCATTTATCATATTCATGCATTGCTTTTTGCACGAGTCATTGCACCATCATACATCTTCATTTAGCATGCTTTTGTTCTGCCAACTGCATACATGTTATGTTCACTCATGCATGGTCCTTGCATTTTCCTCTACAAAAAAAAGGGGAACCAAAAAAAAAACACAAAGAAAAAACAAAAAGAAAAAAAAAATAGAAAAAAGAACAAAAAAAGAACAAAAAGAAAGTCACAATGAAGCATGAAGGTTCACACCACATTCTTAGTTACATGTGTTGGGTACCATGATGATGGCTATAAACCAACCATGTTGGGATTATACACTTATTTCTCTTAAAAAAATGATTGAACATGGTACCTAATGCATGGTTAGCTAGGGAATGATGGTTCTTAGGGCATCTCATAATTACATTTGCCATGCATATCATGAGTATGCCCTAGTCATTCAGCTTTATGATAGGTCGCAAAAGTATTGCCAATCAAAATTTCTTTTCCTCGGATTATGGGGTTGAACCAAGCACATGTCAAGTATGGAAGTAACCGGCTTGCAAAAATTGGGGTAGAAGATGAATCGAGTTACATCGCTTCTTTGTCTACTGCCAACACATGAGTTACAAAAATAAGGACTGTTGATGTCCATGTTACTTCCAGTTTCACTTTGACTTTGACAAGATGTAATAAAGAATGTCGTCTGAATTGATTCGACCCTGTGTCCTATTGAATGTCCCGTTTAAAATTTGCAATACTTCGACAATGCATCATTCACATACATCCATGCCTAGTCATAAGTGGGTTGAGTCTAATTTTTAAGATAATCGAAGACACTTCTTTTTTTCAACCGAACCAGTCTGAACCCATGGCGGGTCGGGTTGGCCCATGACCCATTTTGACGAATCTACTTGCTAACTACTATTAAAAAAATGATCTTTCATTGTGAAGTTTATTTTATTTTTCTACAATTTTGGAGGAACACCTACTTTTTACTATTACCTATCTTGTGACAAATAACTAAGGATGGCCTGATGTGTCATTATTTTCTCCTATTTCTTAACCCTTTTTGTCACCATTTTAATTACTGATTAGCCTTAATTGTCAAATTAATTATGCAGTTTTATCATTTGGGCCTACTTGACTAATTTTGTGTTTTTAATTTAAATTCTGGAGAATTATAAGCAATTGGGCTTGGATCCAGAATTGGGTTGAACCGGCTTGGACTTGAAGAGAACAGACAATTTTATTTTATTTCGTCCAGTTTTATTTTATTTCATTTTTGGGCTTGGACTTAAAACAGATTTGTAAGCTTTGGGGTTGAGGACCTATATAACAGCACCAGGGTTTTAGTAGAAGGGAGACTGTTGACATAGGAGAAAAATTTTAGGGTTTTGCATTTTCAATTTCGTATTATTGTTCACGTGCACTGTTCACGTGGCAATCAAAGTTCGTTTTCTGCTTCAATTTGCAATTTCATTTTCTGCTTCTACCTTTGAATTCATTTTCGTTTTCTGTTGATTAATGGAAGGCTAAGTCTCCAGTGCTGTTTTCTCTTGAGGATCAAGCACAACTCTCTTTGAGGTTTTGTTATTACTATTGAATTCTGATTAGTTTTTCTCCTTTACCAATTGCTCTGTATTTGTTGCTATTAATCCATGCATGCTTAATGCTTGATTAATTATCTCTGTGCTTAATTTACGTTCATGCTTAATGATCAGTTTCATTCATGCTTAATGAACATGTGAGAGGGATTAATTGGTGTATGTGTTGCTTAATCACATAATGACAACCTTATGTTAATTTTCGCTTAGTTAATTAATTTAGAGTTGGATTAAGTGGTTGAACTGATTAGGGATAAATTTTCATAACCTAGGATAAGAGACTTGCTTTTGAATCAAGGGGAAACAACATGTTTTAATTATGTTATTTTCTTATTCAAGTTTGCTTACTATTTAAATTACAAAAACAAACAACCCCCCCACTTCGTTACTGTTTGATTAACATATGTTATGAACGTTTGGTTGATCATTGCTCACTGAGAGACGACCTAGGATCACTTCCTTGATACTGCATTTTTAATGTTTATTTGATTCGGGTACGGCCTCGATCATGGCCCATAAACTAAACTCAAATAAAGAGTTTAACTACTTCAGATAAAATTGAAAATTTAGTTATGAGAATCATAAATATTTAGAGTATTCATAGCTATCAAAGGTCAACAATTAAAATGATTTCATGGATAAAAAGATAACTTTCTTTTTCTAATGATCAAAGTATCTGTATTTGAATGTTATCCCATCATTAATTTATTTTGTTTGCTTTTTTCATGGCCTAGGGGGACAAAATACAAGCTCAAGTGAAATTTTGAAGACAAAAAAAAAAATGGAAAAGTCAACTCAAAGAAGGTAGCTCTTACATTGTCCAAATTTTTGAAGTTGAAAGTAACAATAGTTTGTTTTAAATAGTAATAATTTCTCTCTTGTGCATTACAAGAGGGTGAGTTTGATCTAATGTCCAATCCTGAGGTCATTGACAATGTTTTGGATAAATGTTGGTTTTCAAAGTCAAATTCATACAAAGTAATAGTTGTTATTTTGTGGCTCAACTATTAAAAGATCAAGAAATTAGAGGAACCAAAATAGGATAAATTTTCTATATTTTTAATTCCGAATTCTTTTAAAAGAAAATCATTGTTTCAATTTCGCTAGACTTAAATTGTAGAATTTTGCAAGTACTTTTTTCTGAATAAAAATGTGATTCTTTTTGTAAATTGTAGATACTTAAATGTAATTAAGAACCATTTACAACTTACACCCATTTGTCACATATTTTTGTCTAAGTTAAATTAACCTTTTGTTATTCCAACTTATTACAAAGTGTCGGATTTACTATGAATGCGTCCTTTGCATGCAATATCATTTGATTTTTTTAACAAGTGTATTATGTATCATTACCACGTGTCAAGATTTTTGTTTTGAAGCTACAGCTTTACCTTTTGTTTTTCTTTTCTTTAACACCACTAATATATATTATAGTATTTTTTGTAATAAAAATATTGTGCTTCTAACTTGTAATTATCACCTACCTCAATACAAATCAATACTCCAATAAGTAATCACCATCATCTTTCCATTGTCTATTCCTTTTTGTTGATGTCAAAAGGGGGGAATTTAAATTTTGATAAGTTAGGGAGATATCAGTTTTTATGTAGCCCTTTCAATTTCTGTCTTATTGCTTATATTATGATACATCATCTTGTTTATGGAAACTTTCATTAATATGTGAGTGGTTGAAGTCATTTTCTTTATCTTGAAATATCTATACTCTAATACCTTTATTTTTCTTATATACTCCTTATATGATGTGGTATCTTACCTTTTGTAACCATCATAAGCTTTGATATATGATATATGTTTTTCATGATAGAAAGTGTTGGACTCAAGGGGTGTCTACATCTTTCTTCACCTTTTTTCTTGGATATGTTATGCAAGAGAATATATATATATATATTCTCTTGCATAACATATCATGGTAACTTAATTCTGTCTTTGATGCCTCTTTGCATGATTATGTTATATTCTTGATCAAAATTTTAATACGTTTTGTCATCATAAAAAGGGAGAGATTGTTAGAACCAAAGACATGGATGCTTCAAAAATCTCGTAGTTTTGATTATAACAAAGGTATTATAATTTGATGGACTAATGCATTTCATTGAGTATTATAGGAACATATTCGTCCAAAACAATTTTCGTGTTGAACTTTCTAACTTTAACTATGTTTTGATCATATTATTTATGCGCCCAATACAATTTTATGATCTTTGATACTTGTTTTCTTAAAAGACCTATCTAGCATCCAACGTACTATAATCTAACATGCATCCAAAAGTAATTGTGAAAACTAGCATCCAATGTGCTAAGCCTTTTGAACATCCAAAATAGAGCTAAAAATCTTTCACACTGTTTTATATCTAAGTTTCCTTTCGTCCAATCCTCAGAGTATATATTGTACATAGAACAAGGATAATTGTGCTCAAAAGTTTATGTACATTTTGTTCCCCTATCTTTTTGAAACTAACTTATCATTTGAATTTCAAGTGTGTAGGAGACAGGCCAACACACATTCTTTGTAAAACCATTTTCATATAAATAGTGGAGACAACATGAATGTTGCTTAGAAGAAAGACAATACTATTGTGTGTTTCTCTCTCCACCCCAAGCTACCACGTTGCAATAAGACAAGCTCTATGAGAAAACATATACTTTTAGAAGGCTTTGGTCCCCACAACAGTCACATTCTTGAAACCTATAAATGAAGCAGGAAGCACAACAAAAAATAAAATTTTATACTTGTCATACCCTTATTTCGTCCAGGGACAATCGTTTGCCAACATTTGGATTCTTGCAGGCCGAATTGAGCTGCTTAATACTAATTGCCGTGCAGTCCAAAGGGTTTTGTGACGTTTCGGAAGGAAATGTGCAAAATATTCAAAAGAAGGGCAAAATGGTCACTTTGGGACATTTTTCAGTCCCTGGGCCCACAAGAAAGCTTAGGGATGAAGCAACCAGCTTGTCCAAAAGCAACCTAGCTCGCCCAGGCGAGCTGCTGTGCAACCTTCACCCCTCATTTGTAATAAACAAGCGTGAGGGGGCTGAAGGAAAGAGGTTCCAAGGTCCATAGGTCCATAATTGAGAAGAAGGAAGAGAAAAGAAGAAGAAAGAAGAGAAAAAGAAGCTAAAACATCGCCGAATCACGACTGCAATCAATTTCTATATCATTCTTTGGTTGTTCTTCGGTCGTTCTTTGTCCATTCTTCATCGTTCTTCATTCTTTGACCGGTTAGTTTTGATTTTGAAGTTTTGAATTCACTCTATGCACCCTTAGGGGTCCTCTTTATTGTTTGTGTGCATCTTCATCTCCTTCTTCGATCATCAGTAATCGCTTTTCTTTTGTAAGTAAGTTTTAACAGATCATTAACGCTGCAAGTTATCTTTAAAAAAGGATTGAAGATTAATAAGCAAAAACCAAAAAAAAAATAACTCATAAACTTCCTCATTTCATCAAAAAATAAAATCAAGAGATTGTAGGTCTGATTTCAGAATTAAGAACTACGTAGGTCTGATTTCCTCATCGCACCAGAGGATACATAGGAGCAAGGGCAACACCCTTGTCGACCCCAAAAAATAAAAAAAAAACATAAAAAAGGGAAAATACATAAAAAAATAAAAGGGAAAATAATTAATATTGAAGTCATGATTTGCACACTCGATTAGAGGCTACCGTCCCTTGTGACGGGCGCGTGAGGTGCTAATACCTTCCCCGTGCGTAAATGACTCCCGAACCCTCATTTTCAAAATTCACAAACCATCATCTTTTTGGTTTTTCTAGTGTTTTCCTCAAATAAACGTTGGTGGCGACTCCGCTTGTTTTCTCCCTTGGAGACAAACGCTTTGGGCCATGTTTTGGCCTTTTTGCGCCCCCACCGAAGGGTAGATTGCGATAGTTGGCGACTCCGCTGGGGACAATTAGAGAGTTAGGCCATTTAGTAAGTGTGAAATGTTTTTTTATCATGACTTCGTTATTTATGTTCCCTTTTCCCTTCTATCTTTTGTTTTGTCCATAGTTGTATATAACCTTTGTTATGTTGTTGCATTTGGTGTGTGTTTGTCTATCGATTACATTCATAGTTAGAAATATTTTTTTTCTACACACACATGACACCTACACCTCGCACACACATTGAGATATTCGACCCTATACTCGAGTCTATGTGAGCCATAAGGAGTGGAGGTCGATCTGTGGTCATGTTGGGTCTCCGACTCGCTTGATGACAGTGAAGCCTCATCTAGAGTTTTCCTCTTTTAGTGATGCATTATCGCTGATAGTGTAACGACCTGCCTCGTCGCTACGGTATCCACACTCTAATATTCGATAATTTCAATTTTTATAAAAAGAACTCCCTTAATTTTTGATTATGAAAATAAAAGTGATTTTGTCACAACATAAATTCATCCAACAACACGCCATTACTTAAGTTAATATGCATAATTACATAGAAACAATAATTCAGTACATGTCATACACATAACGAAAATTAAATATGTTCATATATATATATATATATATATATATATATATATATATATAAAATTAAAATTCCAGTTTTACATCTTTAACTCAACAAAATAAAACTTAAAAACCAACTACGGAGGAGTTAATTACAAAACACAACTCTTTCCCAAAATAACGCCAACGTCATCATGTCAGCTTGGCAGCTCCTCACCAGAATCTTACTCCCTACACCCTGCCACTGTCATTCTGCTCCCACGAACAAGGTTCGTGATCATCACAGGTATCAACCACATGATACAAAATTGCAAGGGTGAGTTTATTATAAAAGAACCAATACCAATTCCAAATAACCACAATTAGCAAGGAACATAGGCAAACATGATAAGCATACACAACAATCATTATTCAACACTCATATCCAACAAATATTCATCATTCACAACCAACAATTACTCATCATCCATCCTGGACCCAATCAAGACTGCATAGAATGATGCATGCACCTGACTCAACACTCAGATGCAATGTGGTACGTACCAACAACAACCAAATCTCAGGAAATAGCCTAAGTGTGTCCACACGACACTCTCACTTAGGGAACTGTGCTGAGTTTGTCGAGACCACCCAGTTGTGCATGTAACAGCCCCCCTCCCAAAGGTGATCAGCCTGGGAGCCCAAAGGTGTTCCCTACCAGGTGACAGCCCCCTAGTACAAAGTACACTTGGCAACAATTACTCTATTTCCTGTGTCGTATGAGCTATGATCACGGCCAAAAGTAAGTGCCAAAGACCATGGACCAATTAAAGCGCCTAAGCATCCCCTCAGAAATGCTTAGATTCTCTAACCACGCTAGTTACCCACGTCTGGGCCATCCGACAAGGTCAGTGCACTCTACCCCCCATGACATACACTCCATACGACGTATGTTCGTGGCCAAAAGCTAGTGCCAAAGACCCTGGAAGGTCAGTGCATAGTGCCCCCCACGAACATACACAACATCCAACGTATGAACGCGGCCAAAAGCTAGTGCTAAAGACCCTGGAAGGTCAGTGCACAGTGCCCCCCACGAACATACATAACATGCACATGCTAATGCATTTCCAACATCAATCAACATTCCATTTCCATGTCATTCTCAACATAAATATCATCTCGTCTCAATGCATTATCAACAACAACAACAACCTCATTTTATATTCACATATAACAATTCATGTTGACATGGTCTTTATTAACAACGTCATCTCAAATCAATATCATCATAATCATCATTATCATCACATATCAATTAAAATCCTCAATAGCAACATCAATAACAAATTGCATTTCGCACATATATACATATATATCTTTCATGCCTAAGATTCACACTCACAGGTCTTCAAACAACACAAATCAAACAACCACAGCAATATCATTCATCACAATACACACACACACACACACACACACACACACACACACACACACACACACACACACACACACACACACACACACACACACACACATATATATATATATATATATATATATCGCATCCCATTAGTTAAAACGTAATTTTCTTTGAAGAAAAATCAGCATGCGACAGGGTCAGGCAGATATCCTCATAGCTAGGTTCCCTGACCCTAACTATGGTGTTAAAACGGTAAATTTTATAATAAACTCCCCTTACCTATCGTGAGCTACCCCGCGGATTCCTCGTCGCGTCACTTGAAGATTCCTTTTCGTCCTTGCTCGTCGATTCCACGCAAGCCTCTACTATGCCAAAACGAAGGAGACTTAGTATGGATTTCAGAAAATAAAGCTAGTAACAGTGCTCTGGGTCAAAAACCCACATCACTACATGAAAGAGCTGAGAGCATTTCCGGTTTTACAAAGGAACATCATTTGGAAATTCCGACCACGCCAATGTGACCGGGGTTCAGTGTAGGTTACAAAAATAACATGCATTTCATGAAAGGATAACGTTTTCAAAGTCTCTTTCTCTAAGGTTTTTCAAAGGAAGCATAAGACATACAATGGCGGTTCCAAAGTCAGAAAAGATGCAAAGACAAGATGAAACTAACAAGAGACAAGCGTAGAACCATGGTTACCTCGAAAGAAAACGAAAGGTCAGATTAGGGTTTCGTTCTCTACCAAAACCGCAAGCCAAGTTGGAAGATTCCGCTTTGGTTGAAGGGTTCCTCTCGGTGTGGAGAACAATGATGGTTTGTGGTGGCTAATGGTGGTTGTGGGTGATGGAGAAAGTGCTTGGAACTTTAGAAATGACTTTGGAAGAAAGAAAGAAGAAGAAATGGCGTTTTTCCTAAGCTACACGAAAGCAAAGGTTGAAATGCTTAAATAAGAGATGCTCTCGGGAACGGAAACTTCTAGCAGACTCCAGACATCTTCTCAAAGATCCCAACGGTCAGATCATGGACAAGTGTCTTGTGAAGTTGCAGACCACATTTCGAGAAGATCCAATGGTTAACAAAGGCTGGGCAGCGTTTTTACCGAGGCAGCTTCATGTAGTTTTCTCTAAAAGCTTCATTAAGAGGCTTTCTCCAGAAGCTTCATCGTGGCTTCTTTGAGAAGCTTTCTCAAGAGGCTTCTTTGAGGTACCATGATGATGGCTATAAACCAACCATGTTGGGATTATACACTTATTTCTCTTAAAAAAATGATTGAACATGGTACCTAATGCATGGTTAGCTAGGGAATGATGGTTCTTAGGGCATCTCATAATTACATTTGCCATGCATATCATGAGTATGCCCTAGTCATTCAGCTTTATGATAGGTCGCAAAAGTATTGCCAATCAAAATTTCTTTTCCTCGGATTATGGGGTTGAACCAAGCACATGTCAAGTATGGAAGTAACCGGCTTGCAAAAATTGGGGTAGAAGATGAATCGAGTTACATCGCTTCTTTGTCTACTGCCAACACATGAGTTACAAAAATAAGGACTGTTGATGTCCATGTTACTTCCAGTTTCACTTTGACTTTGGCAAGATGTAATAAAGAATGTCGTCTGAATTGATTCGACCCTGTGTCCTACTGAATGTCCCGTTTAAAATTTGCAATACTTCGACAATGCATCATTCACATACATCCATGCTTTTCATTGGTTGCATTGATCTTTGCATTCTTTCCTTGAAATCAGAACTGTAATCATTGTTATCAAAAGGAAAGAATGCGCTTTACGGTGCCCTTATCGAACATATGCTAGAGCTAGAGTAATGGGTGAAATAGAGGAGGTGCAAGAGCATATGAAGGCCGACATGGAGGCCATGAAAGAGCAAATGACCATAATGATGAGCATGAAGAAGATAATGGAGGTACAATGCAGCTGTAGTTGCCGCTACCAGCACCATTTCTGAGGTGGACCCGACTCCCCCATCTGGCCTCAACCAAATAAATCATCCAACCTCGGAAATGGTAGGTCAGGGAGGCAAAGAGTTGGGAAGTACGGACGACCCCCATTTTGTGCATGTTCAGAACAAGCATGCCTTCCCGCCATCTGGCTTGCCGCCCAACTATAACCGACCCAATGTGGTGCACACTCCCGATGAGAATGTCAACAACTCCACTTCCATACTCATTGAGGGCCAACAACTTCAATCTGATCATGCACATGTCTCTCAACCCATGGGGGAGACACATGCAATACCCCACCACAATCTAGCTGACTTCAAGCCTGGCCTCAGATATGCCACTAAGGGGCAAGCAGTTGGTGGTGTACCCCTGCAAAAGACTTTGGAGGGCCCTCAATTTTGCCCATAACCACAACCCTTGCATTTTGCGGTGGAAAGAGTCCCTCCTACCGTTCACTTTCCCATATGGTTCCTTTTTCTCCAATTTTCAACAAATATATTCATGGGAAATGAAATACCAGAAAGCGCACCGGGTCGTCAAGTATTTAAAATTAAAATGGAGTTATTCGAGTTCCAAACTCAGGGAACTTGCTTATTAGACAGAGTTTTATTTAGATGTAAGGCATTGTTGGAACAAACATTGATAATTGATGGTTAAAAACATAAGTAGACTAATTCTTATGGTAAAAACAGTAAATGCAAGTAAGTAAAAGTTGACAGCAATAGGTAGAAAGCGTTGGGTCTTTCTAACAAACAAGTTGATGCATATGAGGATATTTCTCTAATTAATCATGTTCTTGTGTTCTATGCTATAGCCTAAAGTACTAAACCTCGATCCCTCGTAAGTTTAGACTAATTTAACCTAAGCTTCATCTGCAGATCCATCTTGTAAGACTAGGCTTAACTTAAACAGCATTATCATGACAACATATTTAGAAAACCGAAACCCCACAATCCATCCCTGGTAATGTAGTTATTTAGTCCTACTTCTATCAAGTTCTAAGGCAACAGTACATTTCCCAATGCTAAAGTCACCTAACAGTACACACAAATGGATGATCAGGCCAAGAGCATGCAGTAATTAAGTATTGAAAGAAGAATTGAACACACAAAACATAATTAATTAGATATGAAAAGTAATTACATCAACTGTTCATTAGAAATCCCCAACTAGGGTTTTTAGCTAGCCATACACAGAAACCCTAACACAAATGAGATAGAGAGTACAAAATAATTGTTGCTTACACAAGAAGGGGGATCCCTCCTCCTCTTCTTAGCACCTCACAATCACTCTAACACTCACAAATCTCTCTAAAAATGTAGAACCCTAGGCTTCTTTGCACAGTTATTGCCTCTCTACTACCTCCAAAGCACTATTCTCAAAGTCTGTGCAAAAATATGCAGCTCTGGTCTCTCAAAATCATCTGTTGTGTACCCTAATTCTGACAATTTAGGCTTAAATAGGCTCTAAAATCGCGACATCGCGCTTAGCGCGAGTGATGTGCCATTATTTTCTCCTATTTCTTAACCCTTTTTGCACCATTTTAAATACTGATTAGTCTTAATTGTCAAATTTATTAGGCAGCTTTATTATTTGGGCCCATTCAGCTAATTTGATGTGATGCAATCCTACCCCGCAAGGGCATTGGATAGAAGACTCCAAGTAGATTGGGCTAGAGATCCAAGGGAAGGCCCTAGGGTTCTCATGAGCCTTAGGGTAGATTTTGAGCCCATGGGCTAAGTATGAGCCCGCTTATCTTTGTAAATATTAGAATATGTTTTTTCCTTCGTTTAGGCCTTGTATTTTGGCCATTCTAGTATTATAGGGTTTTAGCCTTGTATTTCGAGGCATTTTGAGTAGTCTTTGTAGTAGGGACTTCTTTTGTATTTTCATGTATTTTGTCATGGGGGTGAGCTTAGCTATTATAGGGGGTGTGTAGCTAAGTTCTAGCTTCTCATCTCAAGGACGTGAGCTTAGCTATTAGAGAGGTGTGTGTTGCTAAGCTCTAGCTTCTTTAGGAATCTTTTCAAGGATGCTTCTCAAGGAGGTGAGCTTAGTTATTAGAGGGGTGTGTGTAGCTAAGCTCTAGCTTCTCAAGGAAGTTTTCTCAAAGAAGCTTCTCAAGGAAGTTTTCTCAAGAAAGCTTCTCAAGGAAGCTACCTAGTCTATAAATAGAAACATGTGTAACACTTGTTGTAACTTTGATGAATGAAAGTATTATGAGACACACTTCAAAGTTCCACTTCTTTCCCTCTTTTATTCCTTCAATTTCGTGCTCCCCCTTCTCTCTTTCTTTTCCTCCATTAAAGCATCCTCTTCAAGCTTCTTATCCAAGGCAATTCTTGGTGGTGAAGCTCCTTCTTCCTTGGCTTATTCCCTAGTGGATGGTGCCTCCCCTCTCCTCTTCTCCTTTGCCTTCCGCTGCATCTCCATAGTGTAAAATCACCATTGAAGGACCTCATTGAAGCTCAAAGATCCAGCCTCCATAGAAGCTCCACAAGCAAGCTTCCATCATGATGTTTTTAATCTAATTTCAGGAATTAATGAAGCATTGGGCTTGAATCCAGAATTGGGCTTGAACTTGAAGAGGACAGACTAATTTATTCTACAAAATTAGATCGTATCTTATCTAGATATTATTTAGATTTGATCTCATCTAGATCTTATCTTATCTTATCTTATCTAGATTTGATTTGATTTTACTTATGGGCTTGGATTTAAAACAGATTTGTAAGCTTTGGGGCTGAAAAACTATATAACAGCACCAAGGTTCTAGTTTAGCTCTCTCTCTCTCTCCTCTCTCTCTTCTATTTTTCGTTTTTTTACAATTCCAGTTCAGACTTTTAGTTTTATCAATAAAATTTTGTTCTCTATCTGATTAATGGAAGGCTAAGTCCCCAGCGTTGTTTTCTCTTGAGGATTAAGCACAATTCTCTTTGAGGTTCTATTATTATTGTTGAATTCTGTTCAGTTCTTTTTCCTCTTCACTAATTACTCTGAATTTGTTGCTATTAATTCATGCATGCTTAGTGCTTGATTAATTGTCTCTGCGCTTAATTTACGTTCATGCTTAATGATCATTTATGAGTAATTGGTGTATGTGATGCTTAATCACATAATGAATGCCTTATGTTGAATTTCGCTTAGTAATTTAATTTAGGGTTGGATTAAGTGGTTGAACTGAATAAGGATAAATTCTCGCAACCTAGGATAAGAGACTTGTTTGTGAATCAAGGGGAAGCAACATATTTTAATTATGATATTTTCTAATTAAATTTTACTCGTTGTTTAATTTACAAAAACAAACAACCCCCCCCCCCCCCCCAATTTGTTACTATTTCCTACTATCTGTTATGAACATTTGGTTTATCATTGCTCGTTGGAAAACGACCTAGGATCACTTCCTACTACATTTTAATATTTATTTGATTCGGGTACGGCCTAGATCAAATTTGGCACCGTTGCCGGGGAGCAGTGTCCAAAGGTTCATAATAGCTAGTGTCGTGTTAGTGTTTAATTCTTTCGTGTTTTATGTTTAATTGTTAGTGTTGTGTTAGTGTGTGTGTTAGTGTTGTTTAGTGTCTTGGTATTTTGTTTAGTGTGTGTTTTGTTTTAGTTTTTCTGTTAAGCGCTTCCCCTGTTTCAGTTTTGGGTGTTTTGCGATGGATTTAGCGACCACTTTTGCATGCGGCAAAACATTGTAGTTGTGGAAATCATGTAACGACGGATTTTAGTGACCACCATTGCTGAATTATTTGAGATTTTTTGTTTCAGTAGCTAGAGTTGTTATTTTTGGCTGAATTTTTTTGTGGTAACTTCTTTTAATCTATATTTTGTGGGAAAAATATCTAGAGCCTTTAGTTTGGTCAGATTTGAAAGTTCCAAAAAAGTATCAAATTTGATTTTTGTCAAAACTTTAAATGGCCATAACTTTTGCTCCGGTTATCAGAATCACAATTATTGTATATGTATTTGGGGTAGAAAAAAATTTCCTACGCCGTGGCAGCTTTTGTTATGCTGGCTGAGGTCTCCATCGTCCAAAAAAAGTGATTCTGTCAAAAGTTTTTTTATTTTTCAAGTATTTTTCTCTTATTTTTCTTAACTTATCATTTTTAGCTTATATAGTTAGACTTCGAATTTTCATTTGAAATTTTTTGTGATATCTTCTCATCATTTTATAAGGTTGCTCACAAAATTTCAAGTCATTTGGATATCATTTAATGGTAGCTGTAGTTCAAACCTACACTGTTACTTGCATGAGAAGGCAACTAGTTGTGCATGCTGAATTTAGTGTATGACTAGAGGAAATCCATCTGACTTACAACCCTTTGATCCTGAGATAGATAGGACATTTCATAGATTAGTTAGACATCATTTAGTACCTTTTGAGCATCCTGAGCATTCTGATATTGGTGATTTTGAGCATTATAATTTTGAACATTCTAATTTTGTACATTCTGAGAATATGGCACAACCTCCACCCCGTGAGAGGACTCTAAGGGAAATGATTGCACCTGATTTCACCTACGAAAGCTTGTGCATCCAATACCCTGATGAGGATGTCCCATATGTTATTAAAACTGGACTGATCTATTTGCTTCCAAAGTTTCATGGCCTTGCAGGTGAAGACACACACAAGCATCTAAAAGAATTCCATATTGTTTGCTCCACCATGAAACCACCAGATGTCCAGAAGGATCACATATTTCTGAAGGCCTTTCCTCATTCTTTAGAGGGAATGGCAAAGGACTGGCTATATTACCTTGCTCCAAGGTCTATCACGAGCTGGGATGACCTCAAGAGAGTATTCTTAGAAAATTTTTTCCCTGCTTCCAGGACCACGACCATCAGAAAGGATATTTCAGGTATTAGACAACTTAGTGGAGAGAACCTATATGAATACTAGGAGAGATTTAAAAAATTATGTGCCAGTTGCCCTCACCACCAGATTTCAAAGCAGCTTCTTCTCCAATATTTTTATGAAGGACTCAACAACATGGAGAGAAGTATGATAGATGCTGCCAGTAGTGGAGCCCTTGGAGACATGACCCCTGCTGAAGCCAGAAATTTAATTGAGAAGATGGCTTCAAACTCCCAGCAATTTAGTGCCATAAGTGATGCTATTGTCATTAGAGGAGTGCATGAAGTAGCCACGAATTCATCAGGTGAGACTAAGAAGCTTGAAGGTAAACTAGATGCCTTGGTTAACCAGGTAACCCAACTGGCCATGAATAAAAAATCTGCACCTGTCGCCAGTCTCTATGGTTTATGCTCCTCTGTCGACCACCACACAGACCTTTGCCCTTTTGTGCAACAATCTGAAGCAATTGAACAGCCTGAAGCTTATGCTGCAAACATCTACAACAGACCTCCTCAACCTCAACAGCAAAATCAGCCACAACAGAATAATTATGACCTCTCCAGCAACAGGTACAATCTCGGATGGAGGAATCATCCCAACCTTAGATGGTCGAATCCTTCATAACAGCAGTAGCAACAACAACAGACTTATTTTCAAAATGCTGCTGGCCCAAGTAGACCATATGTTCCTCCACCAATCCAGCAGCAACAACAACAACAGCAACAGCAACAACCCCAGAAACAGCAAACAGTTGAGGCCCCTCCGCAACCTTCCCTTGAAGAACTTGTGAGGCAAATGACTATGCAAGACATGCAGTTTCAGCAAGAGACCAGAGCCTCCATTCAGAGCTTAACTAATCAGATGGGACAGTTGGCTACACAATTAAATCAACAACAGTCCCAGAATTCTAATAGATTACCTTCTCAATCTGTCTAGAATCCCAAAAATGAGAGTGCCATTACATTGAGGTCAGGAAAACAGTGTCAAGGACCTCAACCAGTAGCATCTTCCTCATCCGCCAATGAACCTGCCCAACCTCACTCTACTCCAGAAAAAGATGGTGACACAAATTTAAAGAGTAAGTTACCTAACAATTTATGTGCAGGTGAATCTAAAGAGAAGCAACATATCTCTCTTCCATTCCCTCCAAGAGCAATTTCCAACAAAAAAATGGAAGAGGCAGAGAAGGAGATCTTGGAAACATTTAGGAAAGTAGAGGTAAACATACCTCTACTAGATGCAATAAAGCAACTTCCAAGATATGCTAAATTCTTGAAGGAGCAGTGCACTAATAAGCGGAAGCTTAAAGGAAGTGAAAGAATTAGTATGGGCAGAAATGTCTCCGCATTGATTGGTAAATTTATTCCCCAAATCCCTGAAAAATGTAAAGATCCAGGTACATTCAACATACCTTGTATTATAGGGAACAATAAGTTTGACAATGCCATGCTAGATTTAGGAGCTTCTGTTAGTGTTATGCCTCTGTCTATTTTTAATTCTCTATCTCTAGGTCCTTTCCAGTCAACTGATTTGGTAATTCATTTAGCTAATAGAAGTGTTGCCTATCCTGTTGGTTTCATAGAGTATGTCTTAGTTAGAGTTGGTGAGTTGATTTTCCCTGTTGATTTTTATATTTTAAATATGGAAAAGGGATTTTCTAAAGGATCAGTTCCCATCATTCTAGGCAGATCTTTTATGATAACTGCTAGAACTAAGATAGATGTATATGCAGGCACACTATCTATGGAGTTTGGTGATATAACTGTTCATTTTAATATTCTTGATGCTATGAAACACCCATCTAAAGATATTTCTGTATTTCGTGTTGAAATAATTGACCATATTGTTGATGAATACATGACTAATCTTCATTTTAATCTACATGCCTGTCACTCTTCATGCATTGAATCTGAATTTTCACTTGATCATATGTCTGAATTTGATGTTGAGAGTGAATCTGAATTTGATATTGATTACACTTCTGGTGATGTCTTACTTCTTGAGATTGATTTTATAGAGTCAGATCGAACTAACCATGTTTCAGTAAGTACACATACCTCAGACTTTCTTTATGAGGTGCAGGCTGAGAAACCATCTCTTTCTACCACTATCCAGCCGCCCACACCAGAATTGAAGCCTCTGCCATCAAATTTAAAATATGCTTACTTGGATGATAGCAAAAGTTTTCAAGTAATTATATCTGCCTCCCTTGTTGATGAGCAAGAGGAGAAGCTGTTATCAGTTCTCAAGAAGCATAAGAAGGCTATAGGTTGGACCCTGGCGGACATTCCTGGTATTAGCCCATCCACATGTATGCATCAAATAAATTTAGAAGATGGGGCTAAACCAGTAAGACAGCCACAGAGAAGACTCAACCCGGTGATTCTTGATGTAGTGAAGAAGGAGGTAACCAAGCTTTTGCAAGCTGGAATCATTTATCCTATCTCCGACAACCAATGGGTGAGTCCCGTCCAGGTAGTTCCAAAGAAAACCGGCCTCACCGTGATAAAAAATGAGAAGGAGGAGCTGATTCCGACTCGGGTGCAGATCAGTTGGAGAGTATGCATCAACTATAGGAGGCTGAACCAGGTTACCAAAAAGGACCATTTTCCACTGCCATTCATTGACCAGATGCTTGAATGCCTGGCAGGTAAATCTCACTACTGTTTCCTTGATGGTTTTTCTGGTTATATGCAAATCACTATTGCTCCTGAGGATCAGGAAAATACCACATTCACCTGCCCCTTCAACGCTTTTGCCTATAGGAGGACGCCTTTCGGCCTGTGCAATGCCCCTAGTACCTTCCAGCGGTGCATGATTAGTATTTTTAGTGATTTTTTAGAAAATTGCATAGAGGTGTTTATGGATGATTTCACTGTATATGGATCCTCTTTTGATGTTTGTTTGGATAGTCTGGAAAAGGTTTTGAATAGATGCACTGAAACTAACCTTGTTCTAAATTTTGAAAAATGTCATTTTATGGTTGAGCAAGGTATAGTTTTAGGCCACATTATTTCCAATAAGGGCATTGAAGTAGATCCTGCAAAAATTTCTATTATTTCACAATTGCCTTACCCCTCTTGCGTGAGAGAGGTGCGATCTTTTCTTGGTCATGCAGGATTCTACAGGTGCTTTATAAGAGATTTTAGTAAAGTAGCCCTTCCACTATCCAACTTGTTGCAAAAGGAGGTGGAGTTTAACTTTAATGATAAATGCAAAGAGGCTTTTGATTGCCTCAAAAGAGCACTGACTACCACCCCCATCATCCAGGCACCCGACTGGACAGCCCCTTTTGAGCTTATGTGTGATGCATCAAATTATGCATTGGGGGCTGTCCTTGCTCATAAAATTGATAAATTGCCTAGGGTGATATATTATGCTTCTAGGACTTTAGATGCTACCCAAGCGAATTATACTACTACTGAGAAAGAGCTACTAGCCATAGTTTTTGCTCTTGAAAAATTTCGTTCTTATTTGCTTGGTACTCGCATTATTGTTTATACTAACCATGCAGCTTTAAAGTACTTGTTGCAGAAGGCTGATTCAAAGCCTAGGTTGATTCGATGGATGCTCTGGCTCCAAGAATTTGACTTGGAGATCTGTGATAGGAGCGGAGCACAAAATTTAGTTGCTGATCATTTGAGTCGGATCAAACATGTGTCTGATGAGGACTCACCCATTCGGGATGATTTCCCAGATGATCATTTATATATATTGTATTGTATTTATGATTCTCTTTCTACTCCCTGGTTTGCTAACATTGTCAATTATTTAGTTGCTTCTGTTTTTCCTCCCTTAGCATCTAAGGCCCAAAAAGATAAAATTAAAAGTGATGCTAAGCATTTTATTTGGGATGACCCCTACTTGTGGAAATTGTGCTGTGATCAGGTTATTAGACGATGCATTCCAGATCATGAGGCTGAGTCAGTCGTGCAGTTCTGTCATTCTTCCGCACCGGGAGGTCATCTGGGTGTTCAAAGGACAGCCCGCAAAGTGCTTGACTATGGATTTTATTGGCCCACCATATTTAAAGATGCGTGGAAGATTTGTAGCACTTGTGAGCAGTGTCAGAGAGCAGGAAGTGCACTTACATGGCGACAACAAATGCCACAACAACCTATGCTATTCTGTGAGGTGTTTGATGTCTGGGGTATAGATTTCATGGGCCTTTTTCCTGTATCTTTTGGTTATGTTTACATTCTCCTTGCAGTTGATTATGTTTCAAAATGGGTGGAAGCCAAGCCCACTAGAACTAGTGATGCTAAGGTTGTTGTAGATTTTGTCAGATCTAATCTGTTTTGCAGGTTTGGAGTACCTAAAGAATTCGTTAGTGATCAAGGAACCCATTTTTGCAACAAATCAAAGCATGCCTTGCTTAAAAAGTATAGGGTTGTGTCATACCCTAATTTTGTCCGGGGATTGTTATTTGATAATATACAACCTTTGATTGGCCGCTTCAAGATACTTGGCACCCTTTGTTGCACAATATGTGAAGTCCCGAGACGTGCCGAAAATCAAAAGGAAGCAGGCTTGCGCGATCCGTGAAATTCCGTAATGTGGCGGAAATCGAAAAGATGTGTTTTTTTGCTATCCGTGAGTTTCCGTAACTTCTTTGAAAGCTAAAAAAGAGTAAATACATAATCCGTAAGGATTCGTAACCTTGCGGATGGAAAATAAGTATCGTTACGAAATTCGTAAAGTTTCGTAACGTTACGGAAAAAGAATTACCAAAAAAAATAGAAGGGGGTGCATTTAGTAAAAAGGGGGGTACAAATAGCAATCTGGCCCACTTGGGCCTTCCAGATCCTTCCTCCAGAAGGCTGTTGCTTCTGGAGGAAGCAACCTTGCTCGCCTGGGCGAGCTGGGTGGCAAGCGCCTCCCTTATTTTGCTATAAATAGGGGGAGGAGTGAAGAAGAAAAGGGTTCAGCTTTCTTGGCACTTCTTATTCTCTCGAAATTGTTGAGGAAAATTATTTCCGTGAAGAAAATCCAAGCCGAGGCGCTTCTGTAACGTTTCCATAACGTTTTCGTGAGTAATTACGCGAAGATTCTAGACCGTTCTTCAACATTCATCGTTCGTTCTTCATTTTCTTCAGTCTTCAACGGGTAAGTACCTCAAACCGAGCTTTTCAATTCATTCTATGTACCCGTGGTGGTCCACATTTTGTTTCACGTATTTTTATTCTCGTTTTCATTCGCTTTTTATACCCCCTTTTGACGTGCTTAAGTCATTTATTTAAGTCATTCCTCGCCTAATCTAAAAATAAAATAAATTTCCACCGATCGTTTGAATTGTAGTATTCGTTAATTTCTGTTAAAATGAATTCCGACCGTTCGGTCGTGCCGTAACCACGTTGGAAATCAAAAAGAGGTAAAATAATAATATAATAATCAAAAAAATATCTTTAGTAAAATGAAGCACAAAAATCAATCGGACGTTTTCTCTTTGGGATTTCTCATTCTTAATTGAATTGACTAATAACTAAAGTGAAACTAAGGCTAAAATCAACTCGCCTAGTCAAGCTCGTCCACAAAAAATAGAATTTGAAAGTTTTATCTCAGCTTTTCTTACCAAGTTAAATGGATCATTTTTAAAGGCCCAACACCTTTAAGTGATCACCTTTCAAGTAAAAAGAATCGCTTGATTCACGCTTAGGAAAGAACTACGTAGGTCTGATTTCCTCTTCGATGGAGGGTACGTTGGAGCAAAAGCCCCGCTTTTGTCGACCTCAAAAAATAAAAATAAATAAAAGTTAAGGTAACACAATTTCCACAATTCTAAAAAATAGGCTATTGTCCTTTGAGACAAATGTGAGAGGTGCTAATACCTTCCTCAAGCGTAAATACAACTCCCGAACTTAGAATTTTCTTTTTGAGCGGTTTCCTTGGGTTTTTCCGACGTTTTCCACAAATAAACGTTGGTGGCGACTCCGCGCATCTTTCCTCCTTTGGAAAGCGCACCTGTGAGCCTCGCCTCGCTCGCCCACGAAGGGCACGTTGCGACAGTTGGCGACTCCACTGGGGACTATTTTTGTGAGTTAGGCCTATTTTAAGGAATTGTGGATTTGTGAAACTTCGTGTGTGAATTTGTTGAACTGTGTAAAATGTAAATAATTGTTGTCTATTTCGCATTCTTTACACTGCATTCTAAGCACCCACGGGTTTGAGTAAAAAAGGGGCCCTATACCCGGGTTCATGGGAATTTAAGGAGTGGAGGTGAATCTATCATCATGCTAGGTCTCCGACTTGCTTGATAATAGTGAAACCTCGTCTAGAGCTTTCTCTCTTTATAATGTGTTGTCGCTGGTATTCCATACCGCCACAATATTATTATCTTGAGTGATGATACCTCTAGAAAACAGCCGTGTGAGCTATGAATCGTTGGGAGTAGTTATTAGAGACCCCTAGATATTGTCCTATAGGTTCCCGAATAGGGGCAAAGAGCAAACACGCTCCGTGCCATTCGTTCTCATGCATTTTTTTGGTAAATAGCACTAGTTTATAGTTTTGCTAGTGATGTTTGGTTTCTTTAGAGTAATACGTAACATTTTTAATACTACGTTGAGGCGCCATCATGCCCAAAACGTAGCATTAAAGTTGGATCTCTGCAGTCTCGTATGTGTGAATTACCCCTTTGTGTTGTTTTCTTTCCGTTTCATGCATGCGCATCTGCATCATACCGTCACACATGCGTTGAATGTGGGTCTCGTCTTTTGTCATGGGAAGCCGGAAGATCCATATCGTCTTCTTAACTGCACACATGGGGCACTGCGCCCCCCAAATGCGCAATAAGGAGAGATAATTTTCCGGGCTCTCGTGTCCGTAAATGCATTCATATCATGCACCGCATAAACATCTCTTTAGCATCATAATGAACATATCGTTCCTGCATTTGTCCGTTATCACATTCCCATTTTGCATGAGTCATTGCATCATCATGCATATGCGTTCAACATACTTTTTGTTCTACATGTTTGCTCATACATGATCCTTGTATTTTCCTCTACAAAACAAAAACAAAAAAAAGGGGAAGCATGAAAATTCATGATGCATTCTTAGTTGCATGTGTTAGGTACCATGAGCCAACCATGTTGGGATCATAAACCCATTTCTAAAATTAAAAAAAAAAACACAAACAACAAAACAAAATGATTGAGCATGGTACCTAATGCGTGGTTAATTAAGAAAAGATGTCTCTTCGGGCATCTCAATCTCATAATTACATTTTCCATGCATAGCATGCGTATTCTTGAGTCTTTCATCCCTATGAAATTTTGTTGAAGTATTGGCGATCAAAATTGCCATTCCCTGGGATATGGGGTTGAACCAAGCTCCCGCTTTTACGAAAAGGTTCATCGAGTCAAGTTGAAGCATGGAAGTGACCATCTTGCAAAAATTGGGGCAAAAGATCGTGTTACATCGCTGCTTCGTCTACTGCCAAACACATTTAGGGTTGCTGATGTCCCTGTTACTTCCAGTTTCACCTTGACGAAGATGTCATGGACCATGTTGAAAATCTAAATTGATTCAACCCCATATCCAGTGTACAAATTCGTAATACTTCAACTGTGCATCATTCGCATACATCCATGTTGTTCATTGGTTGCATTGCTCATTGCATTCTTTCCTTGAAAAAAAAAACTTAATCATTGTTATAAAAAAGGAAAAAAACATGCTTTACGGTGCCCTCACCGAACTTGTGCTAGAGCTAGAGTAATGGGTGAAGTAGAGGAGATACAAGAGAAGATAAAGGCCGACATGGAGGCCATTAAAGAGAAAATGGCCACAATGATTGAGGCCATGATGAGCGTGAAGAAGATAATGGAAGCCAATGCGGTTGCAATTGCCGCTACCAGCGTTGTTGCTAAGGTGAACCCGACGTCCCCATCCGGCATCAATGAATCATCCAACCTCAGATATGGTAGGCAAAGATTTGGGAAGTACGGGCGGCCCCCATGATGTTCAAATTCAAAACGAGCACGCCTTCCCGCCATATGGTTTGCCTCTCAACTATACGCCACCCAATGTGGCGTACACTCCCAATAATAATGTCAACAACTCCACTCCTATACCCATTGAGAGCCAACAACCCCAAACTGATCATGCACATGTCTCTTAAACCGTGGGGGAGACACATGAAATTCCCCACCACAATCTAGCCGACTTCGAGTCTTGCCTCAGATATGCCACTGAAGGGCAAGCAGTTGGTGGTATACCCCTACAAAACCCTCTAGAGGGCCCTCAGTATCACCCACAACTACACCTCTTGCATTCCAAGACAAGTAAAAACCCTCATGCTATGACAGAAATGGGAAAGTTGGATCATCTAGAGGAAAGGCCCAGGGCCATTGAAGGAGGTAAAGATTATGCCTTTGCTAAACTAGAAGAGTTGTTCCTAGTACCCAATATCATCACCCCTCCCAAGTTCAAGGTGCCAGACTTTGACGAGTACAAGGGGACTACTTGCCCCAAGAACCATCTAAAGATGTATTGTCAGAAGATGGGGGCATACACAAAAAATGATGAATTGCTGATACATTCCTTCCAAGAAAGTCTTACTGGGGTAACTGTTACCTGGTACACTAACTTGGAACCTTCCCGAGTCCATTCTTGGAAGGACCTAGTGGTTGCCTTCGTTAGGCAGTGTCAGTATAATGGCTTCGGATAAGATGCAACTACAGAACATGTGCAAAAAGAGGGCACGGATCTTTCAAAGGATACGCCCAAAGATGGAGAGACTTGGCAGCTCAAGTAGCGCCCCCAATAACAGAGAAAGAGATTATCACAATGATAGTAGACACGTTACCAATGTTCTATTATGGAAATGGTGGGTTACGCACCTTCAAAGCTTTGTGGATTTGGTCTTTGCCAGTGAAAGGATCGATGTGGGTCTGAAAAGAGGCAAATTTAGTCATCCTGCTTGGACGAATGAGAAAACTGGGGCAAATAAAGAGGGTGAGGATGAAGGAGAAGCCCATGCTGTGACTGCCATTCCTATACAGCCAAGTTTCCCACCAACCCAACAATGTCATTACTCAGCCAATAACCAACCTTCTCCTTACCCACCGCCCAGTTATCCACAAAGGCCATCCCTAAAACAACCACAAAGTCTGTCTACTGCACTTCCAATGACGAACATCACCTTTAGCACAATCCAAAAACACCAACCAAGAAATGAATTTTGCAACGAGAAAGCCTGTAGAATTCACCCCAATTCCGGTGTCCTAGGCTGACTTGCTCCCATATCTACTTGATAATTCAATGGTAGCCATAACCCCAACCAAGGTTCATCAACCTCCATTTCTCCGAGAATACGACTCGAACGCAACGTGTGCTTGTCACGGAGAAGCCCCGGGGCGTTCCATTGAGCATTGTAGGGCTTTGAAGCGTAAGGTGCAAGGTCTAATTGATGCGTGCTGGCTGAAATTTGAGGAGAATCGCATGTATATCCTGACATTAACAAGAGATGCCACACATGGGGCAATTTTGAAAGCTGTTGTTAGATGTCTCTAATGACTCGTCAGGATTTTCAACTTTCACCAGAATTGAGTGCAAGCCATTGGTCCATTTGCTCAAGCGACCTGTGCTCTTGAGTTTGGACTTCCAAGACCATTCAATCAGAGATTACTCGTCTTGCACGTTGGTGGGGCTGCTGTAAAACAACAAGTAAAGTTCAAAACAAAAAAATTTCAAAATAAAAATAAAAATAAAAAAAAGGTTCAAAAAGAAAAAAAAAACATTTGATTGACTGTGTTTTCAAGACGTTCATATGACCTCATTTTATCATTCCGGAAAGTTTGTCTTTTTAGAGAGAAGTGAGTTATCAAGAATAGGATGTTGGCCTCAGTTACCTTAAGAAAAATGGGGGTTGAATTAAGATACGGAGATTATTCCCCAATTAAACTTTCACTCTCTCTTTACGGATTAACAATGCACACAGGGACAACCCTTCCCTTGTGTTCAAGAATCCCCTACAACAAGAGACCCACGGTCTCTTAATCCCTTTTCATAAATAAGAAGAAGAGAAGAAGAAATCTCTCTTAAAAGAGATAGAATGTACAATGAAGATCAATCAAAATTCCTTATTGAATATGCAAGTGGTTGACCAAGGAATCTTTTTGAGAGGATAAAATATTTCAGTTCAGAAAAACTCTTAATCTTTTAAGAGGATAAAACTTTTTGGGCAATGAAAACTCCCTTTAAGTTCGTGTTTCCAAGTCACCTTTGATGGTCATTCATAAAAATTTTGAGTAGGTGTGACTCTTGGCAATTATTTTCTGAAAATCCCCTCTGGTAATCAATTACACATTATAAATTTTGAATTCAAATTTCTAGTGACTGTGATAAACATTTTCAACTGCCGGTAATCGATTACCATAGAGAAAATCTCAATTTGAAATGATAGAATTCTTTGGTCAAACCTTTTGTATTTTCAATTTGGAAACTTCTTCCTAAAGATTCTAGAGATCAACTTGATCATATATTTTGATTTTCTTGGATTCTTGTCTTGAATAAAACTTAGAAGCACTTGATCCTTTAGCATCATCAAGACATCAAAACATCTTGCTTCTACATAGGAGTCATTTGACTTAAATCCATCAACTGAAAAATCCTTCAACTATTTCTCGTCCTTGGAAATTTTTTTTTGCAAGAGTCAACTGCTTCTTTCATTCTTCCTCACTACGAGGTTGTGAAAACTAGACAACAATTGGTACCTCTAAGCCCTACACTGGGGCAATGAAAGGCACCATGCAAAAACCTCAAGCGAGCCTAGGGGCAGATTAGAAGTTCTCACCCGATAGGTTCCCAACTACAAGGTCATGACGAAAGATAACAATTGGTACCTCAAAGCCTTACACTGGGGCAATGATGGGCATCGTGCATGAGCCTCAAGTGAACATAGGGGCAGATCAAAAGTTCTCACCCGTCGATGTTTTTAAACAAGAAAAAAAAGGGATACAAGCCCTGGAATTTCAATAGAGGGATTAAACGTCAAACGACTCCATTGTCGTCGCTCCAAAATGGTCGTGACTGAATCAAACAGAATATACACTCTGAGGGAGTTCCCGGAGAGATTTGCAAAAGATAGGATAAGGTTGCATGAATTATCACCTTTTTTCAAAAGGACAGTCAATCTGTGTTTTCCAAAAAAAATTAAATCAAAATCAAAATCACGAAATAGGGAAAGAATGTCATGAACATTGTACAAATTTCCATTGCATTGCTTTGTTTCATGTGCGGTCAGCATTACCAAATTTCACAACAAAGGTTGCATGTGTCTGCATCCCTAAAAATCATGTTAACTGCATAGATTTCCTACATCTCGTGTCCAATCTTTTTGGATGACCTGCCCTCTCGATGAGTCGATCTCTTGCTTTCTCATAAAGGTGGACCCTTGGGTACTAGTACCTATCACCTTTAGAGGACTATATGTCCTTGCCTGCAGAGGGCTGCACGCCCTCGGCTTTGGAGGGCTACGCGTCCTCATTTTTAGTGTGCTCCATATCCACACCTTAAGAGAATATAAGGTCCTTTGCCCTTAGATGCTTAACCGAGACTTGCGCTCCCGGTTAAGGGGCCAGTAGTTTCCTTTTATCAGTTCCTGGGCCACCCCCTGATATTAGAGGGCGACCAACTGTGCGAGCACATCCAGAGAGGGAGGCTATAATGCATCTACTATGCATAACGGGGCAAGATTTCACCCGTGCTGCTGCAAAAAGACGAGTGTGGATCATGCACACCAACATGACCACTTTTACATGGATATGGATGACGTTGCTATTTAGTAACATTATGCCCGGCGACCACAATGCCAATCTCCCCCTGCAGATGTATCGGTTGGTCTGTGCCGTCATGACATAGGAAAGTATGCACATGGTTCAATTGATTTCTGATGTCATCTATTGTTTGCAGGGATCGCGCCCATAAGACGCCCAGTGGGCCCGAAGAAGTCCAACAGGGCCCTAGGGTTTCCAGCTCTGGTTACGGGCCTCTGTAGTCCTATAGGGTGCCCGTTCCCCCCGGCAAGGTCACGTCATCATAGGTAAGTATGCACATCGCTCAACTGATTTCTTATTTCATCTATTGTTTGCAGGGATCGCGCCTGCAAGACACCCAGTGGACCCGAAGAAGTCCAACAAGGTCTTGGAGTTGTCAAGCTCTAATTACGGGTCTCTGTCAGTTCTACGGAGTACCTGTCACCTCCAGCAAGGGCATCAGGCCCCCTACTAATCGAGCTTTCATCAAGAAGTACTGCGTCTCCAGGCAGGCACAGGGCGAAACACCACAGCAGCCTGGGGATGGCCGGCAGCGGGCAACAGACGCACCGCCATCACCTCTAGAGTTCACCTCAGCTCATCCACAAAGAGGTTAGAGCGTTGCTTACGACCCATGGCCGAACAATAGGCGACCAAGTCCAAAGTCAAAATTAAGGAAAGTACTAGGTCCATGACCGACAAGCCATCATGCGTCCAGCTCAAGACGTTAAAGAAGCGCTACTAGGAGGCAACCTAGTACCTTTTAAATCTATGCTTGTTATTTGATCACCTTTGTTTCTAAAGTCATAGCAGGACACACCTATTTGCTCATGATCCTAGGAATTTAAATAAAACAAGCACAAGCTCGGAAGGTAGTCACACCTCACAAAAAATATATGTATATATGTATGTTTAGGTAGAAAGATACCTTGGATATGCATGTATATAGCAAAAATATCTCACAAAACATATATATGTATGTTTAGGTAGCAAGATACCTTGGATATGCATGTATATAGCAAAAATATTATACGTATGTTTAGGTAGCAAAATACCTCATGAAAAAAGAGAGAGCAAAAAGAAAGCGAGCAAGAAAAGAATAAAAAGGAAGAAAAATAATAATAATAAAATAATAATAATAAAAAGTTGTCTAGCTAAAAAACAACATGCTTTTGAAAAGAGATGACTTCCAACTTTTCTTTTAAAATTTTTTTGCTGATCATAACTAGTTTTTGAAAGAATGTGTATACACCTGAAGGGTGAATGCTGTGATAATTTTCCCGGACGCCCAAAATGGACTTGAATGAATGCACAAATTGATAAAAAAACATATTTTGGAAACACTAGGTTGACTTAAGTAGGGAAAATGAATCCTGAGCCCTAGTGTCACATGACCATAAAAACTTGATGCTTGAGTGTCCACATGGGTGCATGCATGACCAGTTTTGCATAAAATTTCCTAATCATCATTGTTGCATGTATATCATGGAAATAATGTGGGACATCCCCTTTATCCCCGAACCGCTGGCCAAACCCTGACATATATCATGACCAGCCGATTCTACAAGCCTTAAGCCAAAATCCCAACTTACCATAAACCTTGACCCAGGGTGAGAATGTCAATCCTTGCCCTCGGAAGAAAACACAAAGAGAAGGAAAATTCCCAATCCAAGGAAGGGAGAAGACACAAAAAGAAAAGAAAATTCCCAATCCAAGAAAGGGAGAAGACACAAAAAGAAAAGAAAATTCCCAATCCAAGAAAGGGAGAAGACACAAAACAGAAAGAAAATTCCCAATGAAAGAGTGGGAGAAAGCAAAAAAAAAAAGAAAAAATTCTCGATCAAGGATCAGAAGAAAACAAAAGAAATATGCAGAAAGGTCTTTGGACCAGACGATATCTGAACAATACAGAATTGTCACCAAGTAAACAAAAAAAGAAAGGAAACCACGACCCAAAGTGGCCCTCTCTCTTTGATTGCCAACCAAAATCCTGTGCGCTAGCGACTTTCTCGCCCCGCACTAAACAAAAACAGAAAAGGAAAAGGCAGAAACACTCAAAGCCAAATTTCCCACCAAGAAAAAAACAAACCATTCCCAAGAAAAAGTCCTATTGATCCATGATCACGAATGTAATCTTTGATTTGATAGGAAATGATTTGCAAAATCAAGTCATGACATATCTATGGTTCAGAATTAGGATAAAACACTTACCTGTGTGAGATTGATACACTTTGAGTGATTTTCTTCTATTTTTGTTGAACCCAGTGCTTCCTCTAAATGGTCATTTAGAAACGAAATGCTAATATCCAAAATCTCATTTACGGTTATGAGAAAATTTCATCAGCATACTCTCCTTCCCCGATAGACACATCATTTTTCATCCAAAAAAACATTTGATGCTATGATCAGTTGGAAGTTTTTTGTCTCTTTACTAAAGCATGTTCGCATTTTGGTAAAGAAAACACCGAGACTATTTTTAGTCTCACAGTTATCAAGAACTACGTAGGTATGAGTTCCTCATCACAAATTGAGGATACGCAGGAGCAAAAGCCCTGCTTTTGTCGACCACCCCACTTTTTGTTACCGTGTCCCAAGAGACCGGTGGCATGCGGAGCCACATGACCGTGGGATCCCCAGATTCATGTTCTTTTATGTTTCATCCTTTATCATTTACATGACTTGAGGGACTAACGTTTGTTTTTTGATGTCGCAATTGTCATTTGTTTTGTGCATATATTTTGTTTGGACTATTGCGTTAGTGCTTACTTCATTGTTGTCAATAGTGTTTGTTGAAATTCCGGAACCGTGTAGAGTTTTTCATTTAGGAACGTAGTCCTAAAAATAAAATGAACCAAAAATCCTAATAAAAAGAAAGAAGCGTTGTGAATAAAATGTCTGCGTATACAAAGAAAAAGGAAAGTGTGTATAAAAGGATTTTTTGTGTGTAAATGATGCGTGGAAAGGAATTCTTGTGTGTGTGAGCAGCGAGTGTATATGAAGAAACTTTTGTGTGAACCATAAGTGTGTGTTGGGAAAAATAAAAAATCTTTGAACGTAAATAGGGTTTGTATATAGACCGTGTGACGTAAAGAGAAAGAGTTCCAATGCGTGTACAGAAAAAGTTTGTCATGTATAAGAATATAGATGTACAAAGAAAGGTTTTCCTCATAAAGGACCACAGGTGTATAATTTTGTGAATGAAACAAAAAGGAAAAAGAAAGAAAGACCGCGAAGGTCGACATGTTATAGTTAAAAAGTATAAATCATTCGTAAAGAGCAAACATATCTTTTGGAAACAAGGGACTGATGCTAAGAGTTTATTTTCCGGAATAACCGAGATAAGGATGGATGAATTCATTGAACTTATAAAAGAACATAATTGGGAAACGTTGGGTCTGTTTGTGTAAATTCCCAACCGTAGTATCACAATGCCATAAACGGGATGCTTGAGTGCCCACCTGGCTGTAGCCATGACTAATTTTGCACGTTGTTTTCAAATCATCATTGTCACGCGTGCCTTATGGAATAATGTGGAAGTTCAGCCCGAAATCGACACCTTGACAACCAAATTGGTTTCGCCCCAGATATCAAGATTGGGTTCCCCTGGATAAAAGACCCCATTGAAACACAACCTTAGACCTTTTTGAACCTTGGCCTGTAAAAAAAGGAATCCTCATTCTTTCCCCCGAAGCAAAGGACAGCGGAATCTCCTCAAGGGAGAGCAAATAGAATGCTAAAACCTGATTTCCCAAAGAAAGGGATGGGGAAGGAAAAGTGAAAAGAAAGAAAAGGAAGAAATGGAAAGAAAGAAAAAAGGAAAAAAGAGATGAAAATAAAGAAAAGAACAGAAGAAAGGAAAGAAGGATTCCCGATCAAAGATAAAAAAGAAGTGAAAAGGGAAAAGAAGCAATTCTCGATCAATGAAAAAAAAAGGACAAAAATTCTTCAAGCCAGATTGCCACTCAAAATCATTCTCGACTGGCAATATCCCATCCCACATGAACAAAGAGGAAAAGACCGAAACACCCAGCTTCCTCTCCAAAAACACTAACCTCGAGAAAATCCTATTGGTCCGTGATCGTACGTTTGATCTTTGATTCGATAGGAAGTCGTGTGCAAAATAGAGTCATGGTGCAGTTATGGTTTGGGAATAGGATAAAACACTTGCCTGTGTGAGTTTATACACTATGAGTGATTTATTTTCAGCTTAGCCCGATGTTTCCCTTGCATGTTCATTTAAAAGCTAAAAGTTGACATCCTACCCTTCATTCTCGGTTACAAGGAAGATTACCCTTGGCACAAGTATATTGTTTCTCTAAGATATGGTGCTCTCGCGAATGATTTATTTTTCTTTGCAAAAAGAATGTTTTCCTTTTAGGTGGAAAAACCCGGTGGACCGTTCGGTCCTGCCAATCTTTTTTCGGAGCCCCATGAATTGCGTTTTTGTTCATGTGTCCTCCACCCTCGAGTTTGGAGCCATGCGTAGTGATTGCTTAGTGCAATTCTCATTTCTCAATCCTTTTTCGGAGCCCCATGAATTGCGTTTTCGTTCATGTGTCCTTCACCTTCGAGTTTGGAGCCATGCGTAGTGATTGCTTAGTGCAATTCTCCATTCTCAATCTTTTTTCGGAGCCCCATGAATTGTGTTTTCGTTCATGTGTCCTCCACCCTCGAGTTTCGAGCCATGCGTAGTGATTGCTTAGTGCAATTCTCCATTCTCAATCCTTTTTCAGAGCCCCACGAATTGCGTTTTCGTTCATGTGTCCTCCACCTTCGAGTTTGGAGCCATGCGTAGTGATTGCTTAGTGCAATTCTCCATTCTCAATCTTTTTCAGAGCCCATGAATTGCGTTTTCGTTCATGTGTCCTCCACCTTCGAGTTTGGAGCCATGCGTAGTGATTGCTTAGTGCAATTCTCCATTCTCAATCTTTTTCGGAGCCCCATGAATTGCATTTTCGTTCATGTGTCCTCCACCTTTGAGTTTGGAGCCATGCGTAGTGATTGCTTAGTGCAATTCTCCATTCTCAATCTTTTTCGGAGCCCATGAATTGCGTTTTCATTCATGTGTCCTCCACCTTCGTGTTTGGAGCCAGGCGTAGTGATTGCTTAGTGCAATTCTCCATTCTCAATCTTTTTTGGAGCCCCATGAATTGCGTTTTCGTTCATGTGTCCTCCACCTTCGAGTTTGGAGCCATGCGTAGTGATTGCTTAGTGCAATTCTCCATTCTCAATCTTTTTCGGAGCCCATGAATTGCGTTTTCGTTCATGCGTCCTCCACCCACGAGTTTGGAGCCATGTGTAGTGATTGCTTAGTGCAATTCTCGATTCTCAATCCTTTTACGGAGCCCATGAATTGCGTTTTCGTTCATGTGTCCTCCACCCACGAGTTTGGAGCAATGCGTAGTGATTGCTTAGTGCAATTCTCCATTCTCAATCCTTTTTCGGAGCCCCATGAATTGCATTTTCTTTCATGTGTCCTCCACCTTCGAGTTTGGAGCCATGCGTAGTGATTGCTTAGTGCAATTCTCCATTCTCAATCTTTTTCGGAGCCCATGAATTGCATTTTCGTTCATGTGTCCTCCACCTTCGAGTTTGGAGCCATGCGTAGTGATTGCTTAGTGCAATTCTCCATTCTCAATCTTTTTCGGAGCCCCATGAATTGCGTTTTCGTTCATGTGTCCTCTACCTTCGAGTTTGGAGCCATGCGTAGTGATTGCCTAGTGCAATTCTCCATTCTCAATCTTTTTCGGAGCCCCATGAATTGCATTTTCGTTCATGTGTCCTCCACCTTCGAGTTTGGAGCAATGCGTAGTGATTGCTTAGTGCAATTCTCCATTCTCAATCTTTTTCGGAGCCCATGAATTGCATTTTCGTTCATGTGTCCTCCACCTTCGAGTTTGGAGCCATGCGTAGTGATTGCTTAGTGCAATTCTCCATTCTCAATCTTTTTCGGAGCCCCATGAATTGCGTTTTCGTTCATGTGTCCTCTACCTTCGAGTTTGGAGCCATGCGTAGTGATTGCTTAGTGCAATTCTCCATTCTCAATCTTTTTCGGAGCCCCATGAATTGCATTTTCGTTCATGTGTCCTCCACCTTCGAGTTTGGAGCAATGCGTAGTGATTGCTTAGTGCAATTCTCCATTCTCAATCCTTTTTCGGAGCCCCATGAATTGCATTTTCGTTCATGTGTCCTCCACCTTCGAGTTTGGAGCCATGCGTAGTGATTGCTTAGTGTAATTCTCCATTCTCAATCTTTTTCGGAGCCCATGAATTGCATTTTCATTCATGTGTCCTCCACCTTCGAGTTTGGAGCCATGCGTAGTGATTGCTTAGTGCAATTCTCCATTCTCAATCTTTTTCGGAGCCCCATGAATTGCGTTTTCGTTCATGTGTCCTCTACCTTCGAGTTTGGAGCCATGCGTAGTGATTGCTTAGTGCAATTCTCCATTCTCAATCTTTTTCGGAGCCCCATGAATTGCATTTTCGTTCATGTGTCCTCCACCTTCGAGTTTGGAGCCATGCATAGTGATTGCTTAGTGCAATTCTCCATTCTCAATCTTTTTCGGAGCCCCATGAATTGCGTTTTCATTCATGTGTCCTCCACCTTCGTGTTTGGAGCCATGCGTAGTGATTGCTTAGTGCAATTCTCCATTCTCAATCTTTTTTGGAGCCCCATGAATTGCGTTTTCGTTCATGTGTCCTCCACCTTCGAGTTTGGAGCCATGCGTAGTGATTGCTTAGTGCAATTCTCCATTCTCAATCTTTTTCGGAGCCCATGAATTGCGTTTTCGTTCATGCGTCCTCCACCCACGAGTTTGGAGCCATGTGTAGTGATTGCTTAGTGCAATTCTCCATTCTCAATCCTTTTTCAGAGCCCATGAATTGCGTTTTCGTTCATGTGTCCTCCACCCACGAGTTTGGAGCCATGCGTAGTTATTGCTTAGTGCAATTCTCCATTCTCAATCCTTTTTTGGAGCCCCATGAATTGCGTTTTTGTTCATGTGTCCTCCACCTTCGAGTTTGGAGCCATGCGTAGTGATTACTTAGTGCAATTCTCCATTCCCAATCTTATTCGGAGCCCATGAATTGCGTTTTCGTTCATGTGTCCTCCACCATCGAGTTTGGAGCCATGCGTAGTGATTGCTTAGTGCAATTCTCCATTCTCAATCCTTTTTCGGAGCCCATGAATTGCGTTTTCGTTCATGTGTCCTCCACCTTCGAGTTTGGAGCCATGCGTAGTGATTGCTTAGTGCAATTCTCCATTCTCAATCTTTTTCGGAGCCCCATGAATTGCGTTTTTGTTCATGTGTCCTCCACCTTCGAGTTTGGAGCCATGCGTAGTGATTGCTTAGTGCAATTCTCCATTCTCAATCTTTTTTCGGAGCCCATGAATTGCGTTTTCGTTCATGCGTCCTCCACCCACGAGTTTGGAGCCATGCGTAGTGATTGCTTTGTGCAATTCTCCATTCTCAACCCTTTTTCGGAGCCCCATGAATTGCGTTTTCGTTCATGTGTCCTCCACCCACGAGTTTGGAGCCATGCGTAGTGATTTCTTAGTGCAATTCTCCATTCTCATTCCTTTTTCGAAGCCCATGAATTGCATTTTTGTTCATGCATCCTCCACCCCCGAGTTTGGAGCCATGCGTAGTGATTGCTTAGTGCAATTCTCCATTCTCAACCCTTTTTCGGAGCCCCATGAATTGCGTTTTCGTTCATGCGTCCTCCACCCAAGAGTTTGGAGCTATGCTTCATGATTGACTAGTGAGGACCCTCTAGTGCAATCCTCCATTCTCCAGAGTTTTTCATCGTCAAGGGCGGATCCTCTTGATTGGGAAATGTGATCTTTGTTATGTTCCCGATTGTTTCCTTTCCCGAATGTGTATATGTATAGTTTGTTGTTCTTGTTGTTGTTTGTATTTTGTTTTGTGTTGTGCAGAAAAGAAGAAGGAGTAGAGACGAGAGTCGTCATCACGGAAAGGGCAGGACGGACGAAATCAGTGTCTTATCTTTGCTTTCCTCTTATCTCCGATGAGAGGTAAGTAAAGAGGGGCAACTGTCATACCCTAATTTCGTCCGGGAATTGTTATTTGATAATATACAACCTTTGATTGGCCGCTTCAAGATACTTGGCACCCTTTGTTGCACAATATGTGAAGTCCCGAGACGTGCCGAAAATCAAAAGGAAGCAGGCTTGCGTGATCCGTGAAATTCCGTAATGTGGCGGAAATCGAAAAGATGTGTTTTTTCGCAATCCGTGAGTTTCCGTAACTTCTTCGAAAGCTAAAAAAGAGTAAATACATAATCCGTAAGGATTCGTAACCTTGCGGAAGGAAAATAAGTATCGTTACGAAATTCGTAAAGTTTCGTAACGTTACGGAAAAAGAATTACCAAAAAAAATAGAAGGGAGAGCTGGGTGGCAAGCTCCTCCCCTATTTTGCTATAAATAGGGGGAGGAGTGAAGAAGAAAAGGGTTCAGCTTTCTTGGCACTTCTTATTCTCTCGAAATTGCTGAGGAAAATTATTTCCGTGAAGAAAATCCAAGCCGAGGCGCTTCCGTAACGTTTCCGTGAGTAATTACGCGAAGATTCTCGACCGTTCTTCAACATTCATCGTTCGTTCTTCGTTTTCTTCAGTCTTCAACGGGTAAGTACCTCAAACCGAGCTTTTCAATTCATTCTATGTACCCGTGGTGGTCCACATTTTGTTTCACGTATTTTTATTCTCGTTTTCATTCGCTTTTTATACCCCCTTTTGACGTGCTTAAGTCATTTATTTAAGTCATTCCTCGCCTAATCTAAAAATAAAATAAATTTCCACCGATCGTTTGAATTGTAGTATTCGTTAATTTCTGTTAAAATGAATTCCGACCGTTCGGTCGTGCCGTAGCCACGTTGAAAATAAAAAAAGAGGTTAAATAATAATATAATAATAAAAAAATATCTTTAGAAAAATGAAGCACAAAAATCAATCGGACGTTTTCTCTTTGGGATTTCTCATTCTTAATTGAATTGACTAATAACTAAAGTGAAACTAAGGCTAAAATCAACTCGCCTAGTCAAGCTCGTCCACAAAAAATAGAATTTGAAAGTTTTATCTCAGCTTTTCTTACCAAATTAAATGGATCATTTTTAAAGGCCCAACACCTTTAAGTGATCACCTTTCAAGTAAAAAGAATCGCTTGATTCACGCTTAGGAAAGAACTACGTAGGTCTGATTTCCTCTTCGATGGAGGGTACGTAGGAGCAAAAGCCCCGCTTTTGTCGACCTCAAAAAATAAAAAGAAATAAAAGTTAAGGTAACACAATTTCCACAATTCTAAAAAATAGGCTATTGTCCTTTGAGACAAACATGAGAGGTGCTAATACCTTCCTCAAGCGTAAATACAACTCCCGAACTTAGAATTTTCTTTTTGACCGGTTTCCTTGGGTTTTTCCGACGTTTTCCACAAATAAACGTTGGTGGCGACTCCGCGCATCTTTCCTCCTTTGGAAAGCGCACCCGTGAGCCTCGCCTCGCTCGCCCGTGAAGGGCACGTTGCGACAGGTTGTCCACAGGGTATCCACACCATACCACCCCCAAACCAATGGACAGGCAGAAATTTCTAACAGGGAGATTAAGAGAATTTTAGAGAAGATTGTGCAACCAAGCAGGAAAGATTGGAGTACCAGGCTAGATGGTGCTCTTTGGGCATATAGGACTACCTGCAAAGCACCCATAGGAATGTCTCCTTATCGGGTTGTCTTTGGAAAGGCATGTCATCTTCCAGTGGAGATTGAGCACAAAGCATATTGGGCAGTGAAGAACTGCAACTTCTCTATGGATCAAGCTGGTGAGGAAAGAAAGTTGCAACTAAGTGAGTTTGATGAGATCCGCCTAGAAGCGTATGAGAATGCCAAGTTCTACAAAGAAAAGATCAAGAAATTCCATGATAGCATGATAATTAAGAAGGACTTCATGGTTGGGCAAAAAGTGTTATTGTATAATTCTAAGCTTGGACTCATGAGTGGTAAGTTGAGGTCTAAGTGGATTGGTCCTTTTGTTGTTACTAATGTTTTTCCTTATGGTACAGTTGAGATCAAAAGTGACTCCACAAACAAGAGCTTCAAAGTCAATGGACACCGACTTAAGCCATTCCTCACAAACCCTTCTTTAGTGGACGTAGTGGTGGAAGAGACTTCCTTACTCCACCCTACTCTTCCTCTACCATGACTTAGGGAGTTTTTCTTTCTTATCTCCTTCTTTACTTTTATTACATTTGTCCAATTCTATTTGATGGTTTAATTGCTTTTAATCTTTTAATTGTGCCACATTGAGGACAATGTGTTGTTTAAGTATGGGGGGGGGGGGGGAGTGTGTTCTTTGGTTTTGGTTTTGTTAGTCGTGTTAAATTAGTTTAATTTTGTTAGTTTTGTTGGGTTCTAGTTTAATTTTGTTAGTTTTGTTGTGTTAAATTTGCATGTTTGTCTTTGAATTATAGGATATGTTCAAGTAATGGGTAATTGTTCTGAAAATAAAAGTCTCTTGACATTTTGTGACTTGAAATCCTTGTTTTTCCTTTACATGTCATGATAGTTTTGAAAGCTCAATTTGAAAGTGATAAGTTTACCTTTGTGAGAATTCGAGCCATCCATCATCATAATCTTTTGGTGTGTTTTGCCCCATCGATTGCTTGCACAATAGCATTGGCTTGATTCTTGTTGATGCTTCCTAATTCACATGCATATTTGGAAATGATTTAGGCAATTTCGTTCTTATAAGCTTCTAGCCAAATGGACTTAGCTTGAATTAATTCCTTTGATAGCCCCTTTGAGCCTATTTTCCCCTTTCTTTGTTTTGAAGCTCATTACAAGCCTTAAGTGAAAAACCATGATATCACCTTACCCTTAAGGAATTTTGGAGCTTTGGAATTGTTTTGGGAATAAGCTGGGAATAAGTGTGGGGGGGGGGGGGGGGGAGGGGGGTATGTTTCATTGGAAGATATGATTTTTGGCCATGCTTAATGTTTTATTTTGGCCATGCTTGATGTATATATATATATATTGCCTAGTTCTTTCGTTAATATTCAATTTCGTACTGTTCAATAAAAAAATAAAAAAAAATGAAAAATGAAAAAAAAAATTCAGTTGCTGCAAATTCTGCAATTTCGTACTATTCAAAAAAAAAAGAAGAAGAAGAAGAAGAAAAGAAGTGAAGTTGAATAAATAAGGTCTTGATATGAGAACTTGATTTGGGAGCCTTGGTTGATTTTGTTGATATTAGAGGGTTTGAGTTTACTACTTGTGCTTAATTTCCACTTATTCCCCATTGCTCCTCTATTCCTTTGGGATTTAGCTACTTATTCCATATTTTTTTCCCTACCTTGTCCTTGGCCCCATTACAACCTTTAAAGACCTTTTGATCCTTATATGCATGTGTTGTCAAGTCGTTTGTCAATTTTAGAATTTTGCCAAGTCAATGTGGTGTTTGTTTTCATGGGTGCTTCGAGAGTAAACAGTAGCCTAGACACTTGAGAGATAGAGTGTATATCTTGTGAGGCTTAATCATTTTTCTTTATTGAGCTGATTAACTATTTTTCCATGATTGGGTTGCTTGGATGATTTTCACGAATGTCTTGACTCTTTGGATCTCTTCATGTTAGATGTTACCCATTCCTTTCATTCCTTGATGTTCATTGAGAAATATGTAAATGTTTTTGTTTGTCTCTCTTTGATATCCTTGGATTTTGTTCTTTATTTCATTTTGCCCAGGAGTGCAAAAGGCTAAGTATGGGGGGTTTTGATGTGCCATTATTTTCTCCTATTTCTTAACCCTTTTTGCACCATTTTAAATACTGATTAGTCTTAATTGTCAAATTTATTAGGCAGTTTTATTATTTGGGCCCATTAAGCTAATTTGATGTTTTTAATCTAATTTCAAGAATTAATGAAACATTGGGCTTGAATCCAGAATTGGGCTTGGACTTGAAGAGGGTAGACTAATTTATTCTACAAAATTAGATCTTATCTTATCTTATCTTATCTTATCTAGATATTATTTAGATTTGATCTCATCTAGATATTATTTCATCTAGATCTTATCTTATCTTATCTAGATTTGATTTGATTTTACTTATGGGCTTGGATTTAAAACAGATTTGTAAGCTTTGGGGCTGAAAAACTATATAACAACACCAAGGTTCTAGTTTAGCTCTCTCTCTCTCCTCTCTCTCTTCTATTTTTCATTTTTTTACAATTCCAGTTCAGACTTTTAGTTTTATCAATAAAATTTCATTCTCTATATGATTAATGGAAGACTAAGTCCCCAGCGTTGTTTTCTCTTGAGGATCAAGCACAGTTCTCTTTGAGGTTCTATTATTATTGTTAAATTCTGTTCAGTTTTTTTTCCTCTTCACTAATTACTCTGAATTTGTTGCTATTAATTCATGCATGCTTAGTGCTTGATTAATTGTCTCTGCGCTTAATTTACGTTCATGCTTTTGATCATTTATGAGTAATTGGTGTATGTGATGCTTAATCACATAATGAATGCCTTATGTTGAATTTTGCTTAGTAATTTAATTTAGGGTTGGATTAAGTGGTTGAACTGAATAAGGATAAATTCTCGCAACCTAGGATAAGAGACTTGCTTGTGAATCAAGGGGAAGCAATGCATTTTAATTATGATATTTTCTAATTAAATTTTACTCGCTGCTTAATTTACAAAAGCAAACAACCCCCCCCCCCCCCAATTTGTTACTATTTCCTACTATCTGTTATGAACATTTGGTTTATCATTGCTCGTTGGGAAACGACCTAGGATCACTTCTTAGTTACTACATTTTAATATTTATTTGATTCGGGTACAACCTCGATAATCACTCTAACACTCACAAATCTCTCTAAAAATGTAGAACCCTAGGCTTCTTTGCACAGCTATTGCCTCTCTACTGCCTCCAGAGCACTATTCTCAAAGTCTGTGCAAAAATATGCAGCTCTGGTCTCTCAAAATCATCTGTTGTGTACCCTAATTCTGACAATTTAGGCTTAAATAGGCTCTGAAATCGCGACGTCGCGCTTAGCGCCACCCTCGCTCTTAGCGCGAGTAAGTGGATTTGGGCTTGGCACCAGTCATGTGCTGAGCCTGGCTAAAGACAAACATCTCACTTAGCGGGCTAATCTCGCGCTTAGCGTGCGGCCTTTATTCTTGTGCTCTGCCAGATTCCCTTGTCACGCTAAGCATGCTGAAGCTGCGCTTAGCGGTGGATGCGCGACTGCTACTTTTAGCATTTCAAGATTTTAGCCTCTTTTGACCTGAAATTATGCAAATTTTATCATTAAATCACATGGGAGATATTCTCAAGAAAACTATTCAAACAAAACAAGATTTATATACAAATTCCTACAAAATAACTATAAATTGGGGAACTATACAAGTTTTAGAAAATGTTTTCTATATGAAAGTTAGTCGTATAAGACAACTAACAAACTCCCCCAAATTTACAGATTTGCTTGTCCTCAAGCAAAGAAAGAACAATGCACTTGTCCTTAAGTGACAAAATACAGTGGTTAATCAAAGTGGTGTTTGTTTCACAGAAAAATTTAATCATATGAAATGGATATCATGGAATTCTTCAATCAATGTCACTTTACAAAACATGCAGCTTTTTAAAGATAGGAACATATGTACTAGAGTTACAATTGAAATAAGCTAGTAAGAATGATAGATATCAAGGAAGGATCATCAACCAAAGCCTCACAACCATTATTTCACTCAAGCACAAGTGTTTAGGCTCATTCCATCATAAACAACTAACACAAGTCCTAACCTTTGCATTTCATGTCATACCATACAGAAATAAACCACAAAGTGAATCTGAAGAACTTTCTAGGCTTGTAATGAGGTTGGGCTGCCAACAAATCATGGTTTTTCCAGGATTCAAAAGCTTAAGTTCTAGGAGAGCATTCATCCATTGATGTGCCATCATTTTCTTCTATTTTCTAAACCCTTTTTGCACCATTTTAATTACTGATTGGTCTTAATTGTCAATTAATCAGACAGTTTTATTATTTGGGCTCATTTAGCTAATTTGATGTTTTTAATCTAATTTCAGGAATTAATGAAACATTGAGCTTAATCCGGATTTTGGTTATGGACTTGAAGAGGACAAATAAAGCATCGCTTACCTTAGTTAATTTCTAATTAGGAAATTTCGCAATTTTATTTTATGTTGTTCAGTGTTTATTTCGTTTTTGGGCCAGAGTATTGTAATAGGGCCCAGTGACATTGAGTGACTCTTTTTAAATAACAGCCTTGGGATTTGTGCAAGGCTATTCTGTCATGCTATTCATTATTCAGAGCTTTTGTTTTAGGGTTTTTTCGTTTTCTACTTTGATGCTACTGTTCACGTAATGCAATTTTATGTTTTCTGCTTCTAATTACAATTTCGTTCTTGCTTCTTCTTCTACTCTCATTTACGTTTCTGTTCCATTTACGTTTCTGCTTCATGTTTCATTTGCGTTTTCTATTTGAATCCATGGAAGGCTAGATTTTCTTGTGTTGTTTCCTTTTGAGGACGAAGCCCAACTCTCTTTGAGGTTTCGCTTGTAATGTGGTTTCCTGGCAGTTCTCCCTTCACCAGTATCCCAAATTCGTGAATATTAATCAGTGCACGCTTCGTGTTCGATTAATTGCCTCTGAGCCTAACTTGCGTTCATGCTTAATGGACGAAGGGCTAACTGGTGTATGTGGTGCCTAATCACGTATTGAAAACCCTAAGTTGATTTTCGCTTAGTAAATTGAAATAGGGTTGGATTAAGTGGTTGACTGTTAGGGACGAATTCTCCATAACCCAGGATAAGAGAATGGCTTCTGAATCAGAGGAAACAACCCGTTTTTAATATTAGTAGTTTCGTATTCCAGTTTACTTGTTCTGCTCTTTAATCACAAAACAAACAAACCCCCCCAATCGTTACTGTTACTGCAAGTATATTATGAACATTTGGTTTGTCACTGCTCGTTGGGAAACGACCTAGGATCACTTCCTAGTTACTGCATTTTCATGTTTATTTGATTCGGGTACGGCCTCGATCAAATTTGGCGCCGTTGCCGGGGAGCAGTGTCCAAAGGTTCATAATAGCTAGCTAGTGTTGTATGTTTAATCCTTTCGTGTTTTATGTTTAATTGTTAGTATTGTGTTAGTATGTGTGTTAGTGTTGTTTAGTGTCCTGGTATTTTGTTTAGTGTGTGTTCTGTTTCAGTTTTCCCATTAAGCGTTTCCCCTGTTTTAGTCTTGGGTGTTTTGCTGTGAATAGTGTTTTACGACGGACTTAGCGACCACTTTTGCTTGCGGCAAAACAGAGTAGTAGTAGAAATTAATTAGAGACGGATTTTAGCGACCACCCATGCTGAATTATTTGAGATTTTTTGTTTTAGTAGCTAGGGTTGTTATTTTTGGCTGAATTTTTTTGTGGTAACTTCTTTTAACCTATATTTTGTGGGAACAATAGCTAGAGCCTTTAGTTTGGTCAGATTTGAAAGTTCCAAAAAAGTAGCAAATTTTGTGTTTGTCGAAACTTCAAACGGCCATAACTTTTGCTCCGGTTATCAAAATCGCAATTATTATATATGTATTTGGGGTATAAAAAAATTTCCTACGCAGTGGCAGCCGGCCTATGGCCCGTTGAGGTCTCCATCGTCCAAAAATAGTGATTCTGTCAAAAGTTTTTTATTTTTCAAGTTTTATTCACTTATTTTTCTTAACCTACCTATTTTAGCTTTCATAGTTAGACTTTGAATTTTTGTCTGAAATTTTTTGTGCTATCTTCTCATAATTTTATAAGGTTGCTCACAAAATTTAAAGTCATTTGGATATCATTTGAGGGTAGCTGTAGTTCAAACCTGCACCTTTATTTACATGACAAGGCAACTAGTTGTGCATGTTGAATGTAGTGTATGACTAGAGGCAATCCATCTGACTTACAACCCTTTGACCCTGAGATAGATAGGACATTTCATAGATTAGTTAGGCATCATTTTTACCTTTTGATCATCCTGAGCATTCCATTACTGGTGAATCTGTGCATTCTGTTATTCGTGATTTTGAACATCCTGATTTGGAGCATTATAATTTTGAGCATTCTGATTCTGAGCATTCTGATTTTGCACATTCTGAGAACATGGCACAACCTCCACCCCGTGAGAGGACCCTAAGGGAAATGGCTGCACCTGATTTCACCTACGAAAGCTTGTGCATCCAATACCCTGATGAGGATGTCCCATATGTTCTTAAAACTGGACTGATTCATTTGCTTCCAAAGTTTCATGGCCTTGCAGGTGAAGACCCGCACAAACATTTGAAGGAATTTCACATTGTCTGCTCCACCATGAAACCCTCAGATGTCCAAGAGGATCACATATTTCTGAAGGCTTTTCCTCATTCATTAGAGGGAGTGGCAAAGGACTGGCTGTATTACCTTGCTCCAAGGTCCATCACGAGCTGGGATGACCTTAAGAGAGTATTCTTAGAAAAATTTTTCCCTGCTTCCAGGACCACAACCATCAGGAAGGATATCTCAGGTATTAGACAACTCAGTGGAGAGAGCCTGTATGAGTACTGGGATAGATTTAAGAAACTATGTGCCAGTTGCCCTAACCATAAGATTTCAGAGCAGCTTCTTCTCCAATATTTTTATGAAGGACTCAGTAATATGGAGAGAAGTATGATAGATGCTGCCAGTGGTGGAGCCCTTGGAGACATGACTCCTGCTGAAGCCAGGAATTTAATTGAGAAGATGGCTTCCAACTCCCAACAGTTTAGCGCCAGAAATGATGCTATAGTCATTAGAGGAGTGCATGAGGTAGCTACAAACTCAGCTGCATCATCTGAGACTAAGAAGCTTGAAGGCAAACTGGATGCATTGGTTAACTTGGTAACCCAGCTGGCCTTGAATCAGAAATCTGTACCTGTCGCAAGGGTTTGTGGTTTGTGCTCCTCTGCTGACCACCATACAGACCTTTGCCCTTCCATGCAGCAACCTGGAGCAATTGAGCAGCCTGAAGCTTATGCTGCAAACATTTACAATAGACCTCCTCAACCTCAGCAGCAAAATCAACCACAACAGAATAATTATGACCTCTCCAGCAACAGATACAATCCTGGATGGAGGAATCACCTTAATCTCAGATGGTCCAGCCCTCAGCAACAACAACAACAGCCTGCTCCTTCCTTCCAAAATGCTGCTGGCCCAAGCAGACCATACATTCCTCCACCAATCCAACAACAGCAACAACCCCAGAAACAACCAACAGTTGAGGCCCCTCCACAACCTTCCCTCGAAGAATTTGTGAGGCAAATGACTATGCAAAACATGCAGTTTCAACAAGAGACCAGAGCTTCCATTCAGAGCTTGACTAATCAGATGGGACAATTAGCTACACAATTGAATCAACAACAGTCCCAAAATTCTGACAAGCTACCTTCTCAAGCTGTCCAAAATCCCAAAAATGTCAGTGCCATTTCATTGAGGTCGGGAAAGCAGTGTCAAGGACCTCAACCCGTAACACCTTCCTCATCTGCAAATGAACCTGCCAAACTTCACTCTACTCCAGAAAAAGGTGATGACAAAAATTTACCTAACAATTTCTGTGCAGGTGAATCTTCTTCCACAGGTAATTCTGATTTGCAGAAGCAGCACATTCCCCCTCTTCCATTCCCTCTAAGAGCAGTTTCCAACAAAAAAATGGAAGAGGCAGAGAAAGAGATCTTGGAAACGTTTAGAAAAGTAGAGGTAAACATACCTCTGCTGGATGCAATAAAGCAAATTCCAAGATATGTTAAATTCTTGAAGGAGCTGTGCACTAATAAGCGGAAGCTTAAAGGAAGTGAACGAATTAGCATGGGCAAAAATGTCTCCGCATTGATTGGTAAATCTGTTCCTCAAATTCCTGAAAAATGCAAAGATCCAGGTACATTCAGCATACCTTGTATTAGAGGGAATAGTAAGTTTGACAATGCCATGCTAGATTTAGGAGCCTCTGTTAGTGTTATGCCTCTGTCTAATTCTCTATCTCTAGGTCCCTTGCAGTCAACTGATGTGGTAATTCATTTAGCTAATAGAAGTGTTGCCTATCCTGTTGGTTTCATAGAAGATGTCTTAGTTAGAGTTGGTGAACTAATTTTCCCTGTTGATTTTTATATTTTGAATATGGAAGATGGATTTTCTCAAGGATCAGTTCCCATCATTCTAGGCAGACCCTTTATGAAAACTGCTAGAACTAAGATAGATGTTTATGTAGGCACACTGTCCATGGAGTTTGGTGATATAACTGTTCATTTTAATATTCTGGATGCTATGAAATACCCATCTGAAGATCTTTCTGTATTTCGTGCTGAAATAATTGACCATGTTGTTGATGAATACATGACTGATCTTTATTCTAATCTGCATGCCTCTCACTCTTCATGCATTGAGTCTGAAATTGTACTTGATCATATATCTGAATTTGATGCTGAGAGTGAATCTGAGAGTGATATTGATTGCATGTCTGGTGGTGGTGTTTTACCTCTCGAGATTGATTTTCTAGAGTCAGATAGGACTAACCATGTTTCAGGAAGTACACATACCTCTGACTTTCTTTATGAGGTAAAGGCTGAGAAACCATCTCCTTCTATCACTGTCCAGCCAACCACACCAGAATTGAAGCCTCTGCCATCAAATTTAAAATACGCTTACTTGGATGATAGCAAGAGTTTTCCAGTGATTATATCTGCCTCCCTTGCTGATGAGCAAGAGGAGAAGTTGTTGTCAGTTCTCAAGAAGCATAAGAAGGCTATAGGATGGACCCTGGCGGACATTCCTGGTATTAGCCCATCCACATGTATGCATCGAATAAATTTAGAGGATGGAGCTAAACCAGTAAGACAACCACAGACAAGACTCAACCCGGTGATTCTTGATGTAGTGAAGAAGGAGATAACCAAGCTTTTGCAAGCTGGAATCATTTATCCTATCTCCGATAGCCAATGGGTGAGTCCCGTCCAGGTAGTCCCGAAGAAGATCGGCCTCACAGTGATAAAAAATGAGAAGGAGGAGCTGATTCCTACTCGGGTGCAGAACAGTTGGAGAGTCTGCATTGACTATAGGAGGCTGAACCAGGTTACCAAAAAGGACCATTTTCCCCTGCCATTCATTGACCAGATGCTTGAACGCCTGGCAGGTAAATCCCACTACTGTTTCCTTGATGGTTTTTCTGGTTATATGCAAATTACTATTGCTCCTGAGGATTAGGAAAAGACCACATTCACCTGCCCCTTTGGCACTTTTGCTTATAGGAGGATGCCTTTCGACCTGTGCAATGCCCCTGGTACCTTCCAGCGGTGCATGATTAGTATTTTCAGTGATTTTTTAGAAAATTGCATAGAGGTGTTTATGGATGATTTCACTTTATATGGATCCTCTTTTGATGGTTGTTTGAATAGTTTGGAAAAAGTTTTGAATAGATGCATTGAAACTAACCTTGTTCTAAATTTTGAAAAATGTCATTTTATGGTTGAGCAAGGTATAGTTTTAGGCCACATTATTTCCAATAAGGGTATTGAAGTAGATCCTGCAAAAATTTCTGTTATTTCACAATTGCCTTACCCCTCTTGTGTGCGAGAGGTGCGATCTTTTCTTGGTCATGCAGGATTCTACAGGCGCTTTATAAGGGATTTTAGCAAAGTAGCCCTTCCACTGTCCAACTTGTTGCAAAAGGAGGTGGAGTTTGACTTTAATGACAGATGCAAAGAGGCTTTTGATTGCCTCAAAAGAGCGCTGACTACCACCCCCATCATCCAGGCACCCGATTGGACAACCCCTTTTGGGCTTATGTGTGATGCATCAAACTATGCATTGGGGGCTGTCCTTGCTCAAAAAATTGATAAATTGCCCAGGGTGATATATTATGCTTCTAGGACTTTAGATGCTGCCCAAGCGAATTATACTACTACTGAGAAAGAGCTTCTAGCCATAGTTTTTGCTCTTGAAAAATTTCGATCTTATTTGCTTGGTACCCGCATTATTGTTTATACTGACCATGCAGCTCTAAAGTACTTGTTGAAGAAGGCTGATTCTAAGCCTTGGTTGATCCGATGGATGCTCTGGCTCCAAGAGTTTGACTTGGAGATCCGTGATAGGAGCGGAGCACAAACTCTAGTTGCTGATCATTTGAGTCGGACCGAACGTGTATCTGATGCAGATTCACCTATTCGGGATGATTTCCCGGATGATCATTTGTATATACTGTATAGTATTTCTGACTCTCTTTCTACTCCCTGGTTTGCTAATATTGTCAATTATTTAGTTGCTTTTGTTTTTCCTCCCTTAGCATCTAAGGCCCAAAAAGATAAAATTAAAAGTGATGCTAAGCATTTTATTTGGGATGACCCCTACTTGTGGAAATTGTGCAGTGATCAGGTCATTAGACGGTGCATTCCAGATCATGAGACTGACTCAGTCCTGCAGTTCTGTCATTCTTCCGCACCGGGAGGTCATCTGGGTGTTCAAAGGACAGCTCGCAAAGTGCTTGATTGTGGTTTTTATTGGCCCACCATCTTTAAAGATGCGTGGAAGATTTGCAGCACTTATGAGCAGTGTCAGAGAGCAGGAAATACACTTACATGGCAACAACAAATGCCTCAGCAACCTATGCTATTCTGTGAGGTGTTTGATGTCTGGGGTATAGATTTCATGGGTCCTTTTCCTGTCTCTTTTGGTTATGTTTACATTCTCCTTGCAGTTGACTATGTTTCAAAATGGGTGGAAGCCAAGCCCACTAGAACTAATGATGCTAAAGTTGTTGCAGACTTTGTCAGGTCTAATCTGTTTTGCAGGTTTGGAGTACCTAAAGCAATTGTTAGTGATCAAGGAACCCATTTTTGCAACAGGACAATGCATGCCCTGCTTAAAAAGTACGGGGTGGTACACAGGGTATCCACACCATACCACCCCCAGACCAATGGACAGGCAGAAATTTCTAACCGGGAAATCAAGCGAATTTTAGAGAAGATTGTGCAGCCAAGCAGGAAAGATTGGAGTACCAGGCTTGATGATGCTCTCTGGGCACATCGGACTGCCTACAAAGCACCCATAGGAATGTCTCCTTATCGGGTTGTCTTTGGAAAGGCATGTCATCTTCCAGTGGAAATTGAGCACAAAGCTTACTGGGCAGTGAAGAATTGCAACTTCTCTATGGATCAAGCTGGTGAGGAAAGAAAGTTGCAACTGAGTGAGTTAGATGAAATCCGCCTAGAAGCCTTCGAGAATGCCAAGTTCTACAAAGAAAAGACCAAGAAGTTCCATGATAGCATGATAGTTAAAAAGGACTTCATGGTTGGGCAAAAAGTGTTATTGTATAATTCTAGGCTTGGACTCATGAGTGGTAAGTTGAGGTCTAAGTGGATTGGTCCTTTTGTTGTTACTAATGTTTTTCCTTATGGTACAATTGAGATCAAAAGCGACTCCACAAACAAGAGCTTCAAGGTCAACGGACATCGACTTAAGCCATTCCTCACGAACCCTTCTTTAGTGGACGTAGTGGTGGAAGAAACTTCCTTACTCCACCCTACTCTTCCTCCACCATGACTTAGGGAGTTTTTCTTTTCCTATCTCCTTCTTTGCTTTTATTACACTTGTTCGATTCTCTTTGATGATTTAATTGTTTTTAATCTTTTAATTGTGCTACATTGAGGACAATGTGTTGTTTAAGTATCGGGGGGGGGGGGAGTGTTCTTTGGTTTTGCTAGTTTTGTTGGTTTTGTTAAGTTGTTAGTTGTGTTAATTTGTTCATGTTGTTAGTTTCGTCGGATTTTTAGTTTAATATTTTGGGTCAATTTTGTGTGCATGTACGACTTTGCATGTTTTTCTTTGAATTATAGGATATGTTCAAGAAATGGGTAATTGTTTTGAAAATAAAAGTTCTTGACATTTTGTGACTTGAAATCCTTGATTCTCCTCTACATGTCATGATAGTTTTGAAAGCTCAATTTGAAAGTGATGAGTTTACCTTTGTGAGAATTTGAGCCATCCATCATCATAATTGTCGCAACCTACCCTTCGGCGGGAGGGCGACGCGTGACTCGCGGGATGCGTGTTCCACGAAAGGAATACGCGCGGAGTCGCCACCAACGTTTATTTGAGGAAAACGTCGGAAAAACCGGAAAAGACGCGATCTACGGACTTTTTAGTGAAAGGTTCGGGAGTTGTATTTACGCACGGGGAAGGTATTAGCACCCCACACGCCCGTCTCAAGGGACGGCAGCCCTTAATCGAATGTGCAAACATGACTTTGATTTTTATGTTCCCTTTTATGTTCTTATATCCTTTATACCCTTTTTTATATTTTTCTTTTTTGTGGTCGACAAGGGTGTTTCCCTTTGCTCCTACGTATTCCTCAATTTGGGATGAGAAAATCAGACCTACGTAGTTCTTTTTTATCAAGTGATTCTTTTTTACTTAAGTGGTGATCATTTTAAGGCGTTGGACCTTAAAAATGATCCTTTTTACTTAGTGAGAAATTGAGATGACAAACTTCAAAAGCCTATTTTTGTGGACGAGCTTGACTAGGCGAATTGATTTTAGCCTTTAGTTTCACTTTAGTTATTAATCAATTCGATTAAGAATGAGAAATCCCAAAGAGAAAACGTCCGATTGATTTTCCGCTTTATTTTACTAAAAGATGTCTTTTTGACTATTATATTATTTTTTTACCTCTTTTTGATTTCCAACGTGGTTACGGCACGACCGAACGGTCGGAATTTATTTTAACCGAAGTTAATGGATAATACAATTCAAACGTTCGGTGGAAATTTATTTTGTTTTTAAGTTAAGCGAGAAATGACTTAAGTAAAATGGCTTAAGCACGTCAACAGGGAGTATAAAAAGTAAACAAAACGAGAATAAAAATGCACGAAACACAATGTGGACCACTACGGGTACATAGAATGAATCGAAAAGCTTGGTTCGAGGTACTTACCCGTTGAAGATCGAAGAACGATGAAGAACGAATGAAGAACGTCGAAGAACGGTTCAAACCTTTGCGAGATTCCTTACGGAAAACGTTACGGAAACGTTTCGGAAGCGCCTCGGCTTAGATTTTCTTCACGGAAATAATTTTTCCAAGCAAATTCGAAAGAGAGAGAAGTGCCTAAGGGGCTGGACCCCTTCCTTCTTCATTTCCTCCCCTATTTATAGCAAAATAGGGGAGGTGGTTGCCGCCCAGCTCGCCCAGGCGAGCTCAGCTCGCCCAGGCGAGCAGGGTTGCTTCCTCCAGAAGCAACCGCCTTCTGGAGGAATCTTCTGGAGGGCCCAAATGGGCCTGGGTGCTATTTGCACCCCCATTTTTACTAAGTACACCCCCCTCTGCTGTTTTTTGGTGATTCTTTTTTCGTAAAGTTACGGAAACTTACGAATTTCGTAACGATACTTGTTTTCTTTCCGTAATGTTACGGAACCTTGCGGATTACATAATCATCCCCTTTTTGACTTACGGAATGTTACGGAACCTCACTTAATTATGCAACGATGCTTCCATTTGATTTCCGGTGTGTCACGGAAACTTACGGATTGTGCATCAATATTTTTTGGTTTTTTCGGCATGTCCTGGAATTTCACAAATTGCCTAATGATGGGTGCCAAGCACCTCACGAGGACCAAAGAATGGTCGCACGTCATCGAGCAAAGGTCCCCGGACGAAATTAGGGTATGACAGTTGCCCCTCTTTACTTGTCTTTTATTGGAGATAAAAGGAAAGTAAAGATAAGACACTAATTTCGTTCCTCTCGATTTGGCGAGAGTCGCGGGTGACCATAAAATCTCCACATGCAAATGACTTGTTGTTCCCAAAATTTCACAAATTGCCTAATGATGGGTGCCAAGCACCTCACAAGGACCAAAGAATGGTCGCATGTCATCAAGCAAAGGTCCCCGAAAATCAGTGTATGACACTAATTTCGCTCCTCTCGGTTGACGAGAGTCGCGGGCGACCATGAAATTTCCGCATGTAAATGACTTGTTGTTCCCGGAGGAACAAAAGGTGCAGAAGACTATGTCCGTCTCTGCATGCTATCAAGCGTTCTGTCTTACAGATAGCAAAAGAATGTTTATACGGATAACCACTCGGGTATTTCCGCGTATCATCGGGCCCGCCGCCTCTGGATGACAAAAGGGTGCGAATAACCATAAGGTATCTCCGCGTATCATGGGTGCAGAATGACCAAACTTGGTCTCTGCTTGTCATCGGGCCCGCCGCCTCTGGATGACAAAAGGGTGCGAATAACCATAAGGTATCTCCGCGTATCATGGGTGCAGAATGACCAAACTTGGTCTCTGCTTGTCATCGGGCCTGCCGCCTCTGGATGACAAAAGGGTGCGAATAACCATAAGGTATCTCCGCGTATCATGGGTGCAGAATGACCAAACTTGGTCTCTGCTTGTCATCGGGCCCGCCGCCTCTGGATGACAAAAGGGTGCGAATAACCATAAGGTATCTCCGCGTATCATGGGTGCAGAATGACCAAACTTGGTCTCTGCTTGTCATCGGGCCCGCCGCCTCTGGATGACAAAAGGGTGCGAATAACCATAAGGTATCTCCGCGTATCATGGGTGCAGAATGACCAAACTTGGTCTCTGCTTGTCATCGGGCCCGCCGCCTCTGGATGACAAAAGGGTGCGAATAACCATAAGGTATCTCCGCGTATCATGGGTGCAGAATGACCAAACTTGGTCTCTGCTTGTCATCGGGCCCGCCGCCTCTGGATGACAAAAAGGTGCGCGTCACATGACCTCAGGGTCAGTATGACAAAGATTATGGGGCGGCCGACAAAAGCAAAGCTCTTGCTCCTACGTATCCTCCAATGAGGAACTCAGACCTACGTAGTTCTGGATAACTTGTGAGACTTGAAAAAGTCTCGGTGTTTTCTCCACTAAAATGCAAACATGCTTTAGCAAAGAGACAAATATTCCAACTGATTTAGAGCAGCATATGCTTTTTTGAGTAAAAAAAACAATGCGCCTACCGGGGAAGGAGAGTCCGCTGATGAAATCTCCCATAACCATAAATGAGATCTTGGATGTTAGCATTTCGTTTCTAAATGACCATTTAGAGGAAATGCTGGGTTCGACAAAAATAGAAGAAATCCACTCAAAGTGTATCAATCTCGCACAGGTAAGTGTTTCATCCTAATTCCGAACCATAGATATGTCATGACTTGACTTTGCAAATTATTTCCTATCAAACCAAAAATTACATGCGTGATCATGGATCAATAGGGCTTCCCTTGGGAACGTGTTCTTTTGGTGGTTTCTTCTTTCGGCTTTTGTGTGTTTTTGGCTTTTGATTTTCCTGGCTTTTCCTTTTTCTGTGTTTTTTTTTTTTTTTTTTAGTGCGGGGCGAGAAAAAAGGGTCGCTAGCGCACGGGATTTTGGTTGGTAATTAAAGGGAGAAGACCATTTTAGGTCGTGGTTTCCTTTCCTTCCTCTTTTGTTCATTTGGTGACAATTCTGTATTGTTCAGATATTGTCCGGTCCAAAGACCTCTCTGCACATTTCTTCTGTTTTCTTTCGATCCTTGATCAGGAGCTTTCTTTCCTTCTTTTCTCCCCCTTTTTTTTTCTTTCTCCCATTCTTTGATTGGGAACTTCTTTCTTTTCTTTTTGCTTTCTCCCACTCTTTGATTGGGAATTTCCTTTCTTTTCTTTTTGCTTTCTCCCACTCTTTGATTGGGAATTTCCTTTCTTTTCTTTTTGCTTTCTCCCACTCTTTGATTGGGAATTTCCTTTCTCTTTCTTTTTGCTTCCGAGGGTAAGGATTATGGTGAGTCAGGATTTTGGCTCAAGGTTTGTAGAATGGCTAGACATGATACATGTCGGGGTTTGGTTTGGCTCAAGGATAAAAGGGTTGCCTTACATTATTTCCATGACACAAAATGCAAAAATGATGATTTGGAAATTTTATGCAAAACTAGTCATGCATGCACCTATGCGGACACTCAAATGTCAAATTTTTATGGTCATGTGATGCTAGGGCTCAGGATTCATTTCCTCTATTTTAATCAACCCAATGTTTCCAAAATATGTTCTTTTATCAATTTGTGCATTCATCCGAGTCCATTTTGGGCGTCGGGGAAATTTCACAGCATTCACCCTTCAGGTGTAGACACATTTTCCAAAAATTGGTTATGATCAATGAATTTTTTTTTAAAGAAAAGTTGGAAATCGTCTCTTTTCAAAAGCATGTCGTTTTTTAGCTAGACAACTTATTTTTCTTTTTCTCTCTTTTTTTTCTTCTCTTTTTTTTATTTGAGGTATTTTGCTACCTAAACATGTGTATATTTTTGTGAGGTATTTTTGCTATATACATGCATATCCAAGGTATCTTGCTACCTAAACATACATATATGTATTTTGTGAGGTATCTTTTTGCTACATACACGCACATCTAAGGTATCTCTCTACCTAAACATACATATATATATTTTGTGAAGTATTTTTTTGTTTACATACATGCATATCTAAGGTATCTTTCTACCTAAACATACATATATATATTTTGTGAAGTATTTTTTTGTTTACATACATGCATATCTAAGGTATCTTTCTACCTAAACATACATATATATATTTTGTGAAGTGTTTTTTTGTTTACATACATGCATATCTAAGGTATTTTCACTACCTAAACATACATATATATATTTCGTGAGGTATGACTACCTTCCGAGCTTGCGCTTGTTTTATTTAAATCCCCAGGATCATGAGCAACTAGGTGCGTCCTACTATAAAAAGTGATCAAATAACAAGCATAGATTCAAAAGGTACTAGGTTGCCTCCTAGTAGCGCTTCTTTAACGTCTTTAGCTGGACGCATGATGGCTTGTAGGTCACGGACCTAGTACTTCGCTTACCTTTGGCTTTGGATTTGGTCGCCTGCCGGTCGGCCATGTGTCGTAGGCAACGCTCTAACCTTTTTGCGGATGAGCTGAGGTTAACTCTAGAGGTGGTGGCGGTGTGTCTATTGCCCGCTACCGGCCATCCCAATGCTGTTGTGGTGTTTCGCCCTGCGCCTGCCTGGGGGCGCAGTACTTCTTGATGAAAGCTCGATTAGTAGGGGGCCTGATGCCCTTGCTGGAGGTGACAGGTACTCCGTAGAACTGACAGAGACCCGTAATTAGAGCTTGACAACTCCAAGACCCTGTTGGACTTCTTCGGGTCCACTGGGTGTCTTGCAGGCGCGATCCCTGCAAACAATAGATGAAATCAGAAATCAGTTGAGCGATGTGCATACTTACCTATGATGATGTGACCTTGTCGGGGGGGTACGAGCACCGTGTAGGACTGATAGAGGCCCGTAACCAGAGCTGGAAACCCCAGGGCCCTGTTGGACTTTTCCGGGTCCACTGGGTGTCTCTTGGGTGCGATCCCTGCAAACAATAGATGGTATCAGAAATCAGTTGAACTATATGCATACTTACCCATGTCGGGACGACACAGACCAACTGATACTTTTGCAGGGGGAGATTGGCATTGCGGTCGCTGGGCAGAATGTTGCTAAGTAGCAATGTCATCTATGTAAGAGTGGTCATGTTGGTGCGCATGATCCGCACTCGTTTCTTTGCAGCGGCACGGGTGAAATCTTGCCCCAGTATGCATAGTAGCTGTGTAATAGCCTCCCTCTCTGGTTGTGCTCGCACAGTTGGCCCTCCTCCAATATCAGGGGGTGGCCCAGGAACCGTTAAAAGGAAACTACTGGTCCCTTAACCGGGAGTGCAAGTCTTGGTTAAGCATTTAAGGATAGAGGACCTTAAATTCTTTTAAGGTGTGGATGTCGAGCACACTGAAAATGAGGACGCGTAATCCTCTAAAGGCGAGGGCGTGTAGCCCTCTGAAGTTCAGGACGTGTCGCCTTTCGAAGGCGAGGGAGTGTAGTCCTATGATGGCAAGGACGTGCAATCCTCTAAAGGTGAGGGCATGCCCCCCTTTGAAAATGGGGAACATGTAGTCCTCTGATGGCGAGGACGTGTAGTCCTCTAAAGGTGAGGACGTGTAGTCCTCTGAAGGTGAGGGCGTGTAGCCCTACAAAGGTGAAGGCACATGATCCTTTGACGGCGAGGACGTGTAGTCCTCTGAAGTTAAAGGTACATGACCCTTTGAAGGCGAGGACGTGTAGTCCTCTGAAGGTGAAGGTAACTAGTACCCAAGGTGAGGGCGTGTAGCCCTCTCAAGGCGAGGACTTATAGTCCTCTGGAGGTGAGGGCGTGCAGCCCTCTGGTGGTGAGGACGTGTAGTCCTCTCAAGGCGAGGACGTGTAGTCCTCTCAACGGTGAGGGTAACTAGTACCCAAGGTGAGGGCGTGTAGCCCTCTCAAGGCGAGGACATGTAGTCCTCTGGAGGTAAGGGCGTGCAGCCCTCTGATGGTGAGGACGTGTAGTCCTCTCAAGGCGAGGACGTGAAGTCCTCTGACGTTGAGGGTAACTAGTACCCAAGGTGAGGGCGTGCAGCCCTCTCAAGGCGAGGACATGTAGTCCTCTGGAGGTGAGGGCGTGCAGCCCTCTGATGGTGAGGACGTGTAGTCCTCTCAAGGCGAGGACGTGTAGTCCTCTGATGGCGAGGACGTGTAGTCCTCTAAAGGTGAGGACGTGTAGTCCTCTGAAGGTGAGGGCGTGTAGCCCTACAAAGGTGAAGGCACATGACCCTTTGACGGCGAGGACGTGTAGTCCTCTGAAGTTGAAGGTACATGACCCTTTGAAGGCGAGGACGTGTAGTCCTCTGAAGGTGAGGGCGTGCAGCCCTCTGATGGTGAGGACGTGTAGTCCTCTCAAGGCGAGGACGTGTAGTCCTCTGACGTTGAGGGTAACTAGTACCCAAAGTGAGGGCGTGCAGCCCTCTCAAGGCGAGGACATGTAGTCCTCTGGAGGTAAGGGCGTGCAGCCCTCTGATGGTGAGGACGTGTAGTCCTCTCAAGGCGAGGACGTGTAGTCCTCTGACGTTGAGGGTAACTAGTACCCAAGGTGAGGGCGTGCAGCCCTCTCAAGGCGAGGACATGTAGTCCTCTGGAGGTGAGGGCGTGCAGCCCTCTGATGGTGAGGACGTGTAGTCCTCTCAAGGCGAGGACGTGTAGTCCTCTCAACGGTGAGGGTAACTAGTACCCAAGGTGAGGGCGTAGAGCCCTCTCAAGGCGAGGACATGTAGTCCTCTGGAGGTGAGGGCATGCAGCCCTCTGATGGTGAGGACGTGTAGTCCTCTCAAGGCGAGGACGTGTAGTCCTCTCAACGGTGAGGGTAACTAGTACCCAAGGTGAGGGCATAGAGCCCTCTCAAGGCGAGGACATGTAGTCCTCTGGAGGTGAGGGCATGCAGCCCTCTGATGGTGAGGACGTGTAGTCCTCTCAAGGCGAGGACGTGTAGTCCTCTCAAGGCGAGGACGTGTAGTCCTCTCAACGGTGAGGGTAACTAGTACCCAAGGTGAGGGCATGTAGCCCTCTCAAGGCGAGGACATGTAGTCCTCTGAAGGTGAGGGCGTGCAGCCCTCTGTTGGCGAGGACGTGTAGTCCTCTAAAAGGTGAGGGTAACTAGTACCCAAGGTGAGGGCGTGTAGCCCTCTCAACGCGAGGACATGTGGTCCTCTGAAGGTGAGGGCGTGCAGCCCTCTGTTGGCGAGGATGTGTAGTCCTCTAAAAGCGAGGACGTGTAGTCCTCTCAACGGTGAGGGTACCTAGTACCCAAGGTGAGGGCGTGTAGCCCTCTCAAGGCGAGGACATGTAGTCCTCTGGAGGTGAGGGCATGCAGCCCTCTGATGGTGAGGACGTGTAGTCCTCTCAAGGCGAGGACGTGTAGTCCTCTCAACGGTGAGGGTAACTAGTACCCAAGGTGAGGGCGTGTAGCCCTCTCAAGGCGAGGACATGTAGTCCTCTGGAGGTGAGGGCGTGCAGCCCTCTGATGGTGAGGACATGTAGTCCTCTCAAGGCGAGGACGTGTAGTCCTCTCAACGGTGAGGGTAACTAGTACCCAAGGTGAGGGCATGTAGCCCTCTCAAGGCGAGGACATGAAGTCCTCTGAAGGTGAGGGCGTGCAGCCCTCTGTTGGCGAGGACGTGTAGTCCTCTAAAAGGTGAGGGTAACTAGTACCCAAGGTGAGGGCGTGTAGCCCTCTCCAGGCGAGGACATGTAGTCCTCTGGAGGTAAGGGCGTGCAGCCCTCTGATGGTGAGGACGTGTAGTCCTCTCAAGGCGAGGACGTGTAGTCCTCTGACGTTGAGGGTAACTAGTACCCAAAGTGAGGGCGTGCAGCCCTCTCAAGGCGAGGACATGTAGTCCTCTGGAGGTAAGGGCGTGCAGCCCTCTGATGGTGAGGACGTGTAGTCCTCTCAAGGCGAGGACGTGTAGTCCTCTGACGTTGAGGGTAACTAGTACCCAAGGTGAGGGCGTGCAGCCCTCTCAAGGCGAGGACATGTAGTCCTTTGGAGGTGAGGGCGTGCAGCCCTCTGATGGTGAGGACGTGTAGTCCTCTCAAGGCGAGGACGTGTAGTCCTCTCAACGTTGAGGGTAACTAGTACCCAAGGTGAGGGCGTGCAGCCCTCTCAAGGCGAGGACATGTAGTCCTCTGGAGGTGAGGGCGTGCAGCCCTCTGATGGTGAGGACGTGTAGTCCTCTCAAGGCGAGGACGTGTAGTCCTCTCAACGGTGAGGGTAACTAGTACCCAAGGTGAGGGCGTAGAGCCCTCTCAAGGCGAGGACATGTAGTCCTCTGGAGGTGAGGGCATGCAGCCCTCTGATGGTGAGGACGTGTAGTCCTCTCAAGGCGAGGACGTGTAGTCCTCTCAACGGTGAGGGTAACTAGTACCCAAGGTGAGGGCGTAGAGCCCTCTCAAGGCGAGGACATGTAGTCCTCTGGAGGTGAGGGCATGCAGCCCTCTGATGGTGAGGACGTGTAGTCCTCTCAAGGCGAGGACGTGTAGTCCTCTCAACGGTGAGGGTAACTAGTACCCAAGGTCCACCCTTATGAGAAAGCAAGAGATCGACTCATCGAGAGGGCCGGTCATCCCAAATCCACAAGATTAGATGTAGGAAATCTATGCAGTTAACATGATTTCGTGAAATTTGGTAAATGCGGACTTCATTTGAAACAATGCAATGTAATGGAAAGTTGTACAATGTTCATGACATTCTTTCCCTATTTTGTGATTTTGATTTTGATTTAATTTTTTTTGGAAAACACAGATTGACTGTCCTTTTGAAAGAGGTGATAATTCATGCAACCTCATCCTATCCTTTTGCAAATCTCTCCGGGAACTCCCTCAGAGTGTATGTTCTGTTTGATTTAGTCACTTGACCGTTTTGGAGTGACGGGAATGGAGCCGTTTGATGCTTAATCAATCTATTGAAATTCCAGGGCTTGTCTCCCTTTTTTTTCTTGTTTAAAAACATCGACGGGTGTGAACTTTTGATCGGCCCCTATGTTCACTTGAGGCTCATGCACGGTGCCCCTCATTGCCCCAGTGTAAGGCTTTGAGGTACCAATCGTTGCCTTTCGTCATGACCTTGTAGGAGGGAACCTATTGGGTGAGAACTGCTAATCTGCCCCTAGGTTCGCTTGAGGTTTTTGCATAGTGCCTTTCGTTGCCCCAGCTAGGGCTTAGAGGTACCAAGTGTTGTCTTGTTTTCACGACCTCGTAGTGAGGAAGAATGAAAGAAGCAGTTGATTCTTGCAAAAAGAATTTTCCAAGGACGAGAAATAGTTGAAGGATTTTTTTTAGTTGATGGATTAAGTCAAATGACTCCTATGTAGAAGCAAGATGTTTTGATGTTTTGATGATGCCAAAGGATCAAGTGCTTCCAAGTTTTATTCAAGACAAGAATCCAAGAAAATCAAGATATATGATCAAGTTGATCTCTAGAATCTTAGGAAGAAGTTTCCAAATTGAAGAAGCCAAAGGTTTGACCAAGGAATTCTATCCTTTCAAATTGAGATTTGCTCTCTGGTAATCGATTACTAGCAGTTTGAAAATGTTTTAATTCAAATTTTTAAAACCTGTAATCGATTACATAAGTCTTGTAATTGATTACCAGAGGGGATTTTCAGAAAATAATTTCCAAGAGACATATCTATTCAAATGTTTTATGAATGGCCATTCAAATGTTTTAAAGAGAGTTTTCATTGCCCAAACAGTTTTATCCTCTCGAAAGATCAAGAGTTTTTCTGAACTGAAATGTCTTATCCTCTCAAAAAGATTCCTTGGTCAACCACTTGCTTATTCAATAAGGAATTTTGATTGGTCTTCATTGTACAATCTATCCCTTTTAAGAGAGAATTCTTCTTCTCTTCTTCTTACTTCTGAAAAGGGATTAAGAGACTGAGAGTCTCTTATTGTAGAGGATTCTTGAACACAAGGGAAGGGTTGTCCCTGTGTGGTTCAGACTTTGTAAAAGGAGTTTTACAAAGAGAGTGGAAAATCTCAAGTGGGTTTCTTGAGGACTGGACGTAGGCGCGGGAAGTGGCCGAACCAGTATAAATCAAGTTTGCATTCCTCTCTTCCTTTAAACTTCTTTTATTGCTATTTATCTTTTGCTTTAAAGAAGTTTATTTTGATTTGTCTTTTGAGTAATTCATGTTAAGGGTGCATTGTTAATCCAAAAAGAAAGAGTGATAGTTCAATTGGGGAATAGTCTTTGCATCTTAATTCAACCCCCCTTTTTCTTAAGGTAACTGAGGCCATTTGTCCAACATCCTATTCTTGACAACTTGCTTCTCTAAGAAGACAAACTTTCTGGAATGATAAAATGAAGTCACATGAACGTCTATATTTTTACTTGAAAACACAGTCAATCAAACGTCTTTTTATTTTTTTGATTTTGAAACTTATTTTTTATTTTGAAACTTATTTGTTTTGAACTTTACTCATTGTTTTACGGCAACCCCACCAACGTGCAAGACGAGTAATCTCTGATTGAACGGTCTTGGAAGTCCAAACTCAGGAGCGCAGGTCGCTTGAGCAAACTGACCAATGGCTTGCACTTGAAAATCCTGATGAGTCATTAGAGACATCTAACAACAGTTTTCAAAATTGCCCCATGTGTGGCATCTCTTGTCAATGTCAGGATTTACACGCGATTCTCCTCAAATTTCAGCCAGCCCGCATCAATTAGACCTTGCACCTTACGCCTGAGGGTCATACAGTGCTCAATGGAATGCCCCAGGGCTCCCCCACGATATGCACATGTTGCGTTCGAGTCATATCCTCAGAAACATGGGGGTTTGAGGGAACCTAGCAGGGGTTATGGCTACCATTGCGTTATCAAGTAGATATGGGAGCAAGTTAGCATATGACACCGGAATTTGGGGTGAATCCTACAGGCTTTTCGCTGCAAAATTCATTTCTTGGTTGGTGTTTTTTTTTTTTTTTTTTTTTTTTTTTTTTTTTTTTTGGTTTGTGCTAAAGGTGGTCTTCGTCATTGGAAGTGCGGTAGACAGGCTTTGTGGTTGATTTAGGGATGGCCTTTGTGGATAACTGGGTGGTGGGTAAGGAGGTGGTTTGTTATTGACTGAGTAATAACATTGTTGGGTTTGGTGGGAAACTTGGCCGTATAGGAATGGCAGTCACAGCATGGGTTTCTCCCTCATCCTCACCCTCTTTATTTGCCCCAGTTTTCTCATTCGTCTAAGCAGGATGATTAAATTTGCCTCTTTTCGGATCCACATCGATCCTTTCACTGGCGAAGACCAAATCTGCAAAGCTTTGAGGGTGCGCGGCCCACCATCTTTTCATAGTAGAGTACCGATAATGTGTCTACCATCACGATCATCGTCTCCCTTTCCATCATTGGGGGTACCACCTGGGCCGCCAGATCCCTCCACCTTTTGGGCGTGTTCTTTGAATGATCCGTCCCCCTTTTTGCACATGTTCTGTAGTTGCATCCTATCCGGAACCATATCAAAATTGTAGTGATACTGCCTAACAAAGGCAACCATTAGGTCCTTCCAAGAATGGACTCGGGAAGGTTCCAAGTTAGTGTACCAGGTAACAGCTACCCCAGTAAGACTTTCTTGGAAGGAATGTATCAGCAATTCCTCATCTTTTGCGTATTCCCCCATCTTCTGACAATACATCTTTAGATGGTTCTTGAGACAAGTAGTCCCCTTGTACTTGTCAAAGTCCAGCACTTTGAACTTGGGAATGACCATGTTTGGGTATTAGGAACAACTTTTCTAGGTTAGCAAAGGCATAATCTTCACCTCCTTCAATGGCCCTGAGCCTTTCCTTTAGATGATCCAACTTTCCCATTCCTGCCATAGTCATGAGGGTTTTTAACCGCTGTGGAATGCAAGAGGTGCAGTTGTGGGTGATACTGAGGGCCCTCCAAAGGGTTTTGTAGGGTATACCACCAACTGCTTGCCCTTCAGTGGTATATCCGAGCCAAGGCTCGAAGTCGGCTAGATTGTGATGGGGAATTTCATGGGTCTCTTCCACGGTTTAAGAGACATGTGCATAATCAGTTTGGGGTTGCTGGCTTTCAATGGGTATAGGAATGGAGTTATTGACATTCTTATTGGGAGTGTACGCCACATTGGGTGGCGTATAGTTGAGAGGCAAGCCATATGACGGGAAGGCGTGCTCGTTTTGAATTTGCACATCATGGGGGCCGCCCGTACTTCCTAAATCTTTGCCTACCATATTTGAGGTTGGATGATTCATTTGCTTGAGGCCAGATGGGGACGTCGGGTTCACCTTAGCAACAACGCTAATAGCGGCAACTATAACCGCATTGGCTTCCATTATCCTCTTCATGCTCATCATGGCTTTTATCATTGTGGCCATTTGCTCTTTTATGGCCTCCATTTTTGGCCTTCATCTCTTGCACCTTCTCTACTTCACCCATTACTCTAGCTCTAGCACGAGTTCGGTAAGGGCGCCGTAAAGCGTTTCCTTTTCTTTTTGATAAGTTCATTTTATTTTATTTTATTTTATTTTTCAAGGAAAGAATGCAATGAGCAATGCAACCAATGAAAAGCATGGATGTATGCGAATGGTGTACAGTTGAAGTATTGCGAATTTTTACGCAGGATATGGGGTTGAATCAATTTAGATTTTCAACATGGTCCATGACATCTTTGTCAAGGTGAAACTGGAAGTAACAAGGACATTAACAATCCTAAATATGTTTGGCAGTAGACGAAGCAGTGATGTGACTCGATTCATCTTTTGCCCCAATTTTGCAAGACGGTTACTTCCATATTTCAACTTGACTTGATGAACCTTTTTGTAAAAGCATGAGCTTGGTTCAACCCTATAATCCAAGGAATGGCAATTCTGATCGCCAATACTTCAACAACATCTCATAGGGATGAATGACTCGGGCATACTTTAAGCTTATGCATGGAAAATGTAATTATGAAATTGAGATGCCCGAAGAAACACCATTTCCTAGTTAACCATGCATTAGGTACCATATTCAATTATTTTGTTTTTAAGTGAAACGGGTTTATGATCCCAACATGGTTGGCTCGTGGTGCCTAACACATGAAACTAAGAATGTAGTGTGAAGTTTCACGCTTCCCCCTTTTTTGTTTTTGTTTTGTAGAGGAAAACGCAAGGATGAGCAAACATGAAAACAAATGGTATGCAATTTTGTAGATCAAAAAGTTTGTTGAACGCATATGCATGATGATGCCATGACTCATGCAAAATGTGAGGCTGGAATATGATAACGGACAAATGCAGGATATGTCCATTATGATGTTATGAAGAGATGCTTATGCGATGCATGATATGAATGCATTTTACGGACACGAGAGCCCGGAAAATTATCTCTTCTTACTTGTGCATTTGGGGGCGCAGTGCCCCATGTGTACAATTAAGAAGGTGATATGGACCTTCCGGCTTCCCGTGACAAAGGACGAGACCAACATACAATGCATGCTAGAGATAAAATGCGGGAGTGACTTGATTCACACTGATTTTTGGAGTAAAAACGTGGGATAAACTCATTTTATTCAAAAAAGTTATAACTAGTCAAGATCTGAGCGACAATACAAACTTCCTAGCGGTTTCTAATCATATGGTCCATTAAGTCTATCATATGTTGACAATAGCTGAGAAGTCCGTGGATCTTCTTGGGGGCGGAGTAGGTGTCCGCCATTGCTTTGGCCTTGGCTAGCAATCGGGGAAGTTCTTGACTCCTGTTCAAAGTAAGAGCAAATCGGTCCGTCCACATTGTTGCCTCTTGGTGCCATGAATCAATTACCCTCTCCCTTGCTTCGCTTTCTGCTGATATCTTGGCGTACTCATCCTCTAGCCTTTGCTCGTGAGTCGCCGCTAGATTTAGCTTCTCTTTGCACTCATCGATGACGGCCCACATATTCCCTTCAGTCTCGCTTAACTGTTGGGACAAATTTCTTTTCGACCTAAGGTAAGCCTTTAGCTCGTCCTTCAAGATCATGCCTTTGACCCTTGATGATTCCTTTCACCTCTTCGGAGCTTGAGCTTACTATTGCTGCCCTATAAAGCCCCTCAAAACTTTGCTGGCACGTGTTCTTCCTTTCGGGCCTTCTTGGTTTCTCGTTCCAAGGCTTCAGCGGTGGCCATATTGACGTCCCTTAGTTCATCATACTCTTTTCAGACTTTGATGGCTATGGACTTGAACTTCTCTTCGACTACTCGGGCTCTTTCAAGCTCTGCCTTTAGGGCTTGTACCTCATCACTTTCTTCCGAAGCTTTAACCTCATCGTCCCTCATAGTCTTTAGATTTGGGAGCCAATCCGATCCTTGTGTTCGGACTCTCAGCCACTTATGATAGCCGCTGATGATCCCATTACTGCTTCCCCTAAGCTCTCTGTCCTTTCTTCACGCCGCATCCCATGCCTTGCGAACTCCTTGGAGTACCCTCGCGTTGTGGTCACTAAAACCCCGTGCGATGAAAGGCGTGATGCTTTCGTCTAATGGCGCTCCTCTCATGGGGTAGCCAAGCTGTCTTATGGCGAGAACGGGATTATAATTAATACAACCCCTTGTTCCCCTCAAGGGAACATTTGGACATCCTTCGCATGAAGATAGAATCTTGATTCTTCCTTCCTTCTAGCGAGGGAACCAATTAACAGACGCCCCCCCCATGCTAGCCAAGAGTTGGTCCCAATTCGCCTTTCCTTTTTCGAAGCACGAGTGGTAACTTTGTAGCGGATAGACGGGCTTGCCTTCTTGGAGAAAAAGGTGTGAAACCAGCCCCACCTAGAGAGCTGGAGTACAGCAAACAATCCTTGCATTGCTTTCTTCACATCTTCGGTCGAAGGTGTCATATAGGTCGGCTAGCATAGCGACAACCGGACTTTCCTTGTGGTTATGATAGGCGAGAAAAACGTCGATCGCTGCCAGGTCCACCAACCCATCCACATTTGGAAAGAGGACTCCCTCGAAAATCAACAGTGTGAGAATATCTATGAATGGGGTCCACTCGCCTTTATCTGCCAAGATTCTTGCTTTTACCTCCAAATATTTTCTCGGTATTCCGACCACCCCATTCCTGTTTTGCTTTACACGGTCCAACTCTTGTGCTGAGATTTTCACCACCTTGGCAACTCTTGTCGTGGAGGGATAGAACCCAGAGAAAAGATATGGCTTCCTTCCTCCCAGTGGGCATCCCAGGATTTCTTCAAACTCTTTCACAGTCGGCACTAGCTGGAAGTCCTCAAATGTGAAGCACCTTAGGGGCTGGTCATAATACTGGGAAAGGGATGCAATCGGTTCCATGGAGACTTCTACCCTAGTTAGGTCCCAAATCTTACCATAGGCTTTGCGGAAGGCTTGCCGTTGAAGTTGACCCATCAATTGCCCCAACTTTCGTAAACTGGTGACCTCTAAGCTCTTGATTTTGACTTGATAGAACCTCTTTTTAAGGAAGGCTTTTGACTTGATCCCATGTTTTACTAAAGTGAAATAAAATCTAGTGCGAAACAAAACTCCTACATCTATCATCGGTGGAATGGATGAATGCATGAAGAAATGCATATGACACAGATGCAATTTACGAATACGGGAGCCCGAGAAACTGTCTCCTTCTTAGATACAACGTCTAGGGGTAGCAAAGTGCCCCAACGTATGTATTTAAAACGGTGACACGGACCCTTCGTTGGTTTGCTAAAGTGAGGGGATCAAAGGCGAAACCTACGCATGATGCATATGCGAAAGGCACAACACGGGGATGTACATAGTACGACAATATTCACAAACAAATATAAGCAAAAGGGTATATGATACTTATGCATGGCAGTGTGAAAAATGGCACGCAACGTGTTTGCTCCGTGCCTCTATTTAAGGGACCTATAAGGGAAAGAGCTAACTAGGCTTTTAGTAATAATCCCCAAGGTAGTCATATCTCTCTTGATGGTTTCTAGAGGTATCATCCCCTTTGAAGAACATATTGTAGCAGTAGGGACTACTAGCAACAATAGGTTTTCAAAGAGAAAAGCTCTAGATGAGGGTTCACTGTAATCAAGCAAGTCGGAGACCTAGCATGATCACAGATTCACCTCCACTCCTTATGCTCCCATGAACCCGGGTATAGGGCCCTTTTTCACTCACAGTGTGTGCAAATAGTGTTGGTGTTTGTGTGCATCAAATGAATAAATATTTACCTCATGCATACATTCTAAAACACACTAAAAGCAACAAATAGTTTATATACACAAGAACATAAGACAAATAAAGGGAAACCAACAAAGGAGAAAGTCATGATAAAACATTGCACAAGATTAAATGGCCTAACTCTCTAAAAAACAGTCCCCAGTGGAGTCGCCAACTGTCGCAACCTACCCTTCGGCGGGAGGGCGACGCGTGACTCGCGGGATGCGTGTTCCACGAAAGGAATACGCGCGGAGTCGCCACCAATGTTTATTTGAGGAAAACGTCGGAAAAACCGGAAAAGACGCGATCTACGGACTTTTTAGTGAAAGGTTCGGGAGTTGTATTTACGCACGGGGAAGGTATTAGCACCCCACACGCCCGTCTCAAGGGACGGCAGCCCTTAATCGAATGTGCAAACATGACTTTGATTTTTATGTTCCCTTTTATGTTCTTATATCCTTTATACCCTTTTTTATATTTTTCTTTTTTGTGGTCGACAAGGGTGTTTCCCTTTGCTCCTACGTATTCCTCAATTTGGGATGAGAAAATCAGACCTACGTAGTTCTTTTTTATCAAGTGATTCTTTTTTACTTAAGTGGTGATCATTTTAAGGCGTTGGACCTTAAAAATGATCCTTTTTACTTAGTGAGAAATTGAGATGACAAACTTCAAAAGCCTATTTTTGTGGACGAGCTTGACTAGGCGAATTGATTTTAGCCTTTAGTTTCACTTTAGTTATTAATCAATTCGATTAAGAATGAGAAATCCCAAAGAGAAAACGTCCGATTGATTTTCCGCTTTATTTTACTAAAAGATGTCTTTTTGACTATTATATTATTTTTTTACCTCTTTTTGATTTCCAACGTGGTTACGGCACGACCGAACGGTCGGAATTTATTTTAACCGAAGTTAATGGATAATACAATTCAAACGTTCGGTGGAAATTTATTTTGTTTTTAAGTTAAGCGAGAAATGACTTAAGTAAAATGGCTTAAGCACGTCAACAGGGAGTATAAAAAGTAAACAAAACGAGAATAAAAATGCACGAAACACAATGTGGACCACTACGGGTACATAGAATGAATCGAAAAGCTTGGTTCGAGGTACTTACCCGTTGAAGATCGAAGAACGATGAAGAACGAATGAAGAACGTCGAAGAACGGTTCAAACCTTTGCGAGATTCCTTACGGAAAACGTTACGGAAACGTTTCGGAAGCGCCTCGGCTTAGATTTTCTTCACGGAAATAATTTTTCCAAGCAAATTCGAAAGAGAGAGAAGTGCCTAAGGGGCTGGACCCCTTCCTTCTTCATTTCCTCCCCTATTTATAGCAAAATAGGGGAGGTGGTTGCCGCCCAGCTCGCCCAGGCGAGCTCAGCTCGCCCAGGCGAGCAGGGTTGCTTCCTCCAGAAGCAACCGCCTTCTGGAGGAATCTTCTGGAGGGCCCAAATGGGCCTGGGTGCTATTTGCACCCCCATTTTTACTAAGTACACCCCCCTCTGCTGTTTTTTGGTGATTCTTTTTTCGTAAAGTTACGGAAACTTACGAATTTCGTAACGATACTTGTTTTCTTTCCGTAATGTTACGGAACCTTGCGGATTACATAATCATCCCCTTTTTGACTTACGGAATGTTACGGAACCTCACTTAATTATGCAACGATGCTTCCATTTGATTTCCGGTGTGTCACGGAAACTTACGGATTGTGCATCAATATTTTTTGGTTTTTTCGGCATGTCCTGGAATTTCACAAATTGCCTAATGATGGGTGCCAAGCACCTCACGAGGACCAAAGAATGGTCGCACGTCATCGAGCAAAGGTCCCCGGACGAAATTAGGGTATGACAATAATCATTTGGTGTGTTTTGCTCCATTGATTGCTTGCACAATAGCCTTGGCTTGATTCTTGTTGATGCTTCCTAATTCACATGCATATTTGGAAATGATTGAGGCAATTTTGTTCTTATAAGCTTCTAGCCAAATGGACTTACCTTGAATTAATTCCTTTGATAGCCCTTTTGAGCCTTGTTTCCCTTTCCTTGTTTTGAAGCTCACCATATCCTTAAGGAATTTTGGAGCTTTGGAATTGTTTTGGGAATAAGTGTGGGGGGTTTTTGTTTCATTGGATAACTTGTTTTGTTGGCTATGCTTCATGATGTATTTTGGGCCATACTTGATGTACATTGTATATTGGTTAAATGTTGGACATGCTGAATAAAATGTTGTTTCTCAAAGGCTATATGCAAAAAAAAAAAAAATCGAAAAAAAGAAAAAAAGAAAAAAGAAAAGCAATAAAGTTGAGTGAATAAGATCTTAAATGGCACAAGAATGATGAAACTCTTGGTTCTACTCTTTATGTTTAAATTTTATCTTTACTTCTTTTTTATTTTCTTATTTTTTCTTAATATGCACTTATCCCCCATTGCTCCTCTATTCCTTTGGGATTTAGCCACTTATTCCATATTTTTCCATACCTTGTCCTTGGCCCCATTACAACCTTAAAAGACCTTTTGATCCTCATGTGCTTGTGTTTATGGGTTGATTTTCAATTTTAGAATCTTGCCAAGTTTATGTGGTGTTTGCTTTCATGGGTGCTTTGAGGGTAAATAGTAGCCTAGACACTTGAGAGATAGAGTGTATATCTTGTGAGGCTTTATCACTTTTCATTCTTGAGCTGATTAACTATTTTGCCATGATTGGGTTGCTTGGATGATTTTCATGAATGTCTTGACTTTTTGGATCTCCTTATGTTAGATGTTACCCATTCCTTTCATTCCTTGATGTTCATTGAGAAATATGTGAATGTTTTTGTTTGTCTCCCTTTGATATCCTTGGATTTTGTTCTTTGTTTCATTTTGCCCAGGAGTGCAAAAGGCTAAGTATGGGTGGTTTTGATGTGCCATCATTTTCTTCTATTTTCTAAACCCTTTTTGCACCATTTTAATTACTGATTGGTCTTAATTGTCAATTAATCAGGAAGTTTTATTATTTGGGCTCATTTAGCTAATTTGATGTTTTTAATCTAATTTCAGGAATTAATGAAACATTGAGCTTAATCCGGATTTTGGTTGTGGACTTGAAGAGGACAAATAAAGCAGCGCTTACCTTAGTTAATTTCTAATTAGGAAATTTTGCAATTTTATTTTATGTTGTTCAGTGTTTATTTCGTTTTGGGCCAGAGTATTGTAATAGGGCCCAGTGATATTGAGTGACTCTTTTTAAATAGCAGCCTTGGGATTCGTGCAAGGCTATTCTGTCATGCTATTCATTATTCAGAGCTTTTGTTTTAGGGTTTTTTCGTTTTCTGCTTTGATGCTACTGTTCACGTAATGCAATTTTACGTTTTCTGCTTCTAATTACAATTTCGTTCTTGCTTCTTCTTCTACTCTCATTTACGTTTCTGCTTCATGTTTCATTTGCGTTTTCTGTTTGAATCCATGGAAGGCTAGATTTTCTGGTGTTGTTTCCTTTTGAGGACGAAGCCCAACTCTCTTTGAGGTTTCGCTTGTAATGTGGTTTCCTGGCAGTTCTCCCTTCACCAGTATCCCAAATTCGTGAATATTAATCAGTGCACGCTTCGTGTTCGATTAATTGCCTCTGAGCCTAACTTGCGTTCATGCTTAATGGACGAAGGGCTAACTGGTGTATGTGGTGCCTAATCACGTATTGAAAACCCTAAGTTGATTTTTGCTTAGTAAATTGAAATAGGGTTGGATTAAGTGGTTGACTGTTAGGGACAAATTCTCCATAACCCAGGATAAGAGAATGACTTCTGAATCAGAGGAAACAACCCGTTTTTAATATTAGTAGTTTCGTATTCCAGTTTACTTGTTCTGCTCTTTAATCACAAAACAAACAACCCCCCCCCAATCGTTACTATTACTGCAAGTATATTATGAGCATTTGGTTTGTCACTGCTCGTTGGGAAACGACCTAGGATCACTTCCTAGTTACTGCATTTTCATGTTTATTTGATTCGGGTACGGCCTCGATCATCCATGGATCAACCTTTACTTTTTTTTTTCAACCCAATACTTGCCTCTTTTTAGGCACTTAGCTTCATTTCATTGATTTGCAGCACACACATTTTTATACACTTTTATTTATACTTACAGTTTTTTTTAACACACAAAATTGTGTGTATATGCTGCTCTGGTTTGACCATTTTATTTCTTACCTAGTGTCTCCCCCAAAATTTGGGACAAATTTGCTTTGACATATAACTCCCCCAAATTTGGGACAATTTTGCTTTAACCATGATTTTCTGTGGATGATGCTCTCCTACAACCTAAGACAAGGTAATAGGAGATAAAACTGTATGATGCAAGCTCCATTGGAGCTTGGAGGCCTAGGATCTTCTTCATCAATGGATTCCTTTGCTTCTTGGAAGATGAATGGCAGCGGAATGGAGAAAGGGAAAGAGAGAGGAGACGCCACTTCAAGGAGAAGATGAGTCTAGAAGAAGCTCACCACCATAGGAGGCCATGGATAAGAGCTTGGAGGAAGAAGGATATGAATGAAGGGAGAGGGAGAGAAGAGCATGGAATTTTGTGCTCAAAAAGAGCTCTGAAATCTGAAGTTAATATTCAAATGATCAAAGTTGAAAAAAATGCACACACATGACCTCTATTTATAGCCTAAGTGTCACACAAAATTGGAGGGAAATTCAAATTTCACTTGAATTTGAAATTGAATTTGTGGAGCCAAACTTTGGAGCCAAAATTTCACTAATTATGATTAGTGAATTTTAGTTATGGTTCAGCCCACTAATCCAAGATCAATTCCAAGATTCTCCACTAAGTGTGCTTAGGTGTCATGAGGCATGAAAAGCATGAAGGACATGCACAAAGTGTGACTATATGATGTGGCAATGGGGTGTAGTAAGCAAATGCTCACCTCCCCCTCTAAAATTTAATTGGATTGGGCTTCTACCAATTCAATTAAATTTATTTCCAACCACACACATCAAATATCCACTTAGTGCATGTGAAATTACAAAACTACCCCTAATACAAAAACTAGTCTAGGTGCCCAAAAATACAAGGGCTAAAAAATCCTATATTTCTAGGGTACCCTACCTACAATATGGAGCCCTAAATACAAGGACCAAATATAATGACATCCTAGTCTAATATGTACAAAGATAATTGGACCCAACCTTGACCCATGGGCTCAGAAATCTACCCTAAGGTTCATGAGAACCCTAGGGCCTTCTTCAGCAGCTCTAGCCCAATCTTCTTGGAGCCTCTTGCTCATGGTTCTAGTGATTGGTCCCTTCCTAGGGAGGATTGCATCACTGTATAGGCTCAAGGTTCCATCAATCAAACATTCATTTAGCTTAAAACTGGGTGCAAGGGATAAATCATTCAAGCACGTGGTCAGCTTTTTGGCTAAATGGCTATCACAATCAAACATGGCCTTCATCATCCTCAATTTCATGCATTCAGTCCATACTTCAGAGATTCATGCAAAAATCAGTACTAAATGATAGTCGTTTCACTCAAAATTTAAGGATCACACTCTCACCGGGATACAGTTAATGCATTTCTTCACAATCAATCTGACAAACTGACTAACATTTTCAGTCATACTACTAATCATATGTTCTTTCTCTTCTAATGGCTGCAAGCTTGATCAAAACAAAATCTATACATTCCAATCCACTCAATTCATACAATTTCTCATTCAAATCAATCACAACACTTCATTTCATACAAAATCAAACCACTGAATATCATATTCAATCAGTTCATTGTTCAATCATGCTTTTGTACAAGCTACTACTACAGACAAAATAACTGAAATTTAAAACTGAAATTTAATGACTGAAATTTAAATAACTGAAACATAAAGGATAAACTAAATAAACTGATAAAAATAAACTGTTCAAAATGCAAAAAGATAAAGATCCTGTCAATCCTCCTGTGGGTGATCGTCTGCATGCTCATTAAGATCCAACACTAGAGCAGCTGGTGGAGCCTGTGAAATGGGTTGCTCTTGCTCCAATGCTGGTGCAGATGGCAGGGTATCCTCAGAAATAGGTGTAGGGGATGGCTCTGGAATAAGCTCTGGTGAAGGTACTTCCTCTTGAGCCACAACTGAATCAGACGTAAATGAAAAGGGCTCAGGAGGAGTGAGCTCATCCTCCACTGCTGGTGCATGTTCCTCTATGGGCTCAAGCTCTTGAGTTGCAGAGGTCCCACCCCCTCCAAAAGGAGAAGGCTGGACTCCTAGCCAAGCCACCTTAGAAAGAAACTCATCCACACTCATGATAGATGGCAGGCCCAAGCTCTGGAAGCTCTGCATAATAATGACCTGCCCTTGGTGTAGGCTCTGCATTGTGGCATGTAGCATCTTTGGTGTAAAAGAAAAATTTGATGGTCCAGAAGAAGAATGAGCTAAAACTGGTAGATGAACTGGTGATGGAGTAGAGGTAGCTGGGGTAGAAGAAGCTGGTGCTGATGTGGAAAAAACTAATATGGTAGGGGGAACCTCAGAAGATGGGAGAGTCTCAGATTTCTTCCCCTTGGCCTTCCTAGGCCCTCTGAAAGTCACTATTAGATCATCAAGATTCCAACAATTCTTCTTCACATATGCCAAATTAATGGCGGGGCCGAGACTCTCTAGCGTCCTAGAATCAGAAGTGACTCCTCTAGCTTTACGTAAAGCAGTGATTAAGGATGGAAACCCAAGCCTAGAGGAGTCGTGCTGGGTGATCATAAAGATCTGATGAGAAATTAAGTAGCCCACATTCATGTCCATCCTCTGAATTATTCCATAAATCAACTTGGCCCTATCCAGAGTGATATCTGATGTGTATGAGGTAGGGACCAAGTTTGAGAAAGAAGGCACACTCCAAGTTTGAGAAATGGCAGTTAGGTTCTTTTTGAGGATCTTCAATGGGAAGCCATCAGCATCAGCACAAAGCTTGGCTGCCCATTCCTGAGGATCAGGCCTCAGGAGTGCGAACCTGGAATAAGCAGATAGTGTTTCCCCTTCCTCAATGATCACAAGGGTCTTCAAGAATGTGTTGAGGGCGTCTTCGTCAGACTTCACAAGATGACCTCTGACCCTCACCTATTTTGGTGATTTATCCTCTGGATCATAAAGGTTAGCATAAAATTCTTTCACAATGGCAACATCAATGCTGCCTTCTTCAAAGCTGGTCAACTCTTCATGCCTATTTCTTCTCTCAAGCTCTTCTTTGAAATCATCAAACTCAGTATGGTATATCACCACATTTCTCTCTGGAAGTATCTTTCTAAGCACCACTATGTCTGTGTACCTTTCCCAGGCCTCTGGAGAAGTGAACCTTGATCTATTATATCAGACCTAGGAAGGTGTGGCAGGTGCCTTTCTCTTCTTTGATGCCATCTAAAAAGAATTAGATCAAACAACAAAGTTAAAACAAGATTATTCAACAAAAATAGAAAAATAAAATTGAAAATAGGACTGGGCACTTAGCGCAACATGCTGGTCTTAGCGCACTGTTGGTAGCCTTATACGACTAACTTTTGTATAGAAATCATTTTCCAAAACTTGTATAGTTCCCCAATTTATGGTTATTTTTTAGTGATTTTTGTAAATAAATTTTGTTTTATGGATAAAGCTGTCTCTAGAATATGTCCATTGGATTTAATGACGAAATATGTGTAATTTCAGGTGAAAAAGAGGCTAAGTCATGAAGTGCCAAAAGTGACAGTTGAGCTTAGCTCATCAGTAGGCAAAGCGCGCATCCACCGCTAAGCGCAGCTTCAGCGCGCTTAGCTCATCAAGGCCGCACGTTAAGCGCGAGATCAGTGCACTAAGCGCAGCAGGTGTCTTTAGCCAGGCTCAACACACGACTGGCGCTAAGCCTAAATCCACTTACCCGCACTAAGCGCAACGTCGCGAATTCAGAGCCTATTTAAAGTCTGTCTTGTCCAGAATTAGGGTAGAGACTTTAAGTAGATGATTGGCACAGATTCCAGAGTACACCACAGTGCCTACTTTGGCAAAAGAGCTCTGGAGGGGGCAACAAGAGGAGCACCTTTTGCAGAGATACCTAGGATTTGTAAGCTTATTATTGTAAGCTGGCACCTAAGCCAACACTTGAACCCGTTTCTGATTTTGTAGAACTTGAAGAGATTAATGAGGAGGCTTAAGATGATAAGGAAGAAGAGACACCAATAAAAGAGAAAGAAAAAGAAAGAATAAAAGAAGAAGAAAAGGAAAAAGAAAAAAAAGTTAAAAAAGGAAAAACAAAAAGAGAAAGTTGTTGATGATGAGATGAGGAGAGGCAAGAGTGAGGCAAACACTGAAAAGAAGAAGGATACTACTCCAAATGAAGGCAAGGAAGTACCTTATCCTTTGGTACATTCCCAGAAAGAGAAAGAAACAAATTTGGTCAGATGTCTTGATATCTTCAAGAAACTGGAAATTACTTTACCCTTTGGAGAAGCACTTCAACAAATGCCCCTTTATGCCAATTTTTTAAAAGATATGCTGACAAAGAAGAACCGATACATTGTGACAAAATTATGGTGGAAGGCAATTGTAGTGCTGTGATTCAACACATTCTTCCACCTAAGCACAAAGATCCTAAAGTTGTCACGATACCGTGTTCCATTGGTGAGGTTGCTGTAGGAAAAGCTCTCATAGACTTAGAGCTAGTATCAACTTAATGCCTCTCTCCATGTGCCAGCGACTTGGAGAGATAGAGATAATACCTACATGTATGACCCTCCAGTTAGCTGATTGCTCCATCACAAGACCGTATGGAGTGATTGAAGATGTTTTGGTGAAGGTGAAGCACCTTATATTTCCAGCTGATTTTGTGGTGATAGACATAGAAGAGGATGCTGATATTCCTCTCATTCTTGGCCGCCCATTCATGTCTGCTGCAAGCTGTGTAGTAGATATGAGAAAGAAGATGTTGTAAATGGGCATAGAAGATCAGGAAATCAGCTTTGATCTATTTCATGAAGATAAAAAGCCACCTGATCGGAAGGTTTGTTTTAAAGTTCATGTGATAGAGGAAAGAAGACATGAGAAAAAGGTCCTTGAAGTAGGAACTTTATTGGATCCTGGATAACAGGATGATGCGTCAAGCTAGTGACGTTAAAGAAGCGCTTACTGGGAGGCAACCTAGCTTTTCTTTCCCTTCTCTATCTTCATTTTTATTTCTTGCATGTAGTTAGGACATCTTGCTTGTGATTGTGATTTATTTTAGCTTGTTTAGTAACGAACAAAAAGGTTTTTTAAATTATGTGTGAAGAGATAAGCAGAAAATATAGAAAATTTTCAAATTGCTTATCCGTTAAGCGCAAACCTTGAACTATGTGCCATCTCTTCACGAGCTAAGCCGAGCTTGCTCGCGCTAAGTGCAAAGACCCCTGATTGATTGGCTGAATGGTTCAGCTAAGCGCACATCGCTACGCTAAGCCCAGCATCTTCACTGTAAGTTGCACCTTAAGCAGTGGGCTTAGTGTGGATGATGCGCTAAGCGCCACTTCCTCTCTATGAAATTTTTTTATAGCTGTGCTAAGCGCGCCATTCTGTGCTAAGCCCTAGATTCATTTTGTAAGTTGAGCTTTCAAGCCGGGCTTAGCGGGAAAGGATGTGCTAAGCGCCAACATCGTTCTATTTTGAAATCATTGGAAGTGCGCTTAGCGCAAGTAGTGGCACTAAGCCTGAATCACTCACTATAAGTTGAAGCTTGATGTTATGCTAAGCCTCACATCTCAGGCTAAGCACATATTGCAGAAAGATTTTTGGTGTTGCAAAAAGCGCTAAGCACTGCCTATTATGCTAAGCCCCAAATGCTTACGGGATTTTACAACTTCAAGTTGGGCTTAGTGCGAGGCTAGGCTAAGCGCTAGTGTTTTAAACTCAAAGATCACGTTGGCACGCTAAGCGTAGCTGCGCACTAAGCGCACCATACAAAATTCAGTTTTTCAAAAGCAAAGGCAAAGGCACTTGGGTTGCTACCTTTGCACCCAAACCTCTGCACCTTCTCATCTCTAAGCATTCTTTTGCTTTATGCTGCATGTGTACTGTTTCTCTGCATCATTTTTGCTTCATTTCAAAGACAATCCAAGGAAGTTAGCATACTTCTATTTTTACTTTTCATGCTTCAAACCTTAGGATAGTTGATTTATGGTTGTCGAAGTTAGTTGCTGTTAGGTAAGTTACTTAGTTTTAGGGTTAGGTATTTTAGGACTTTAGGTAGTTTAGAAGCCCATTAGGGGCAATGTGGCTGAAAGGGGTGAAAACCCCTGCGTGTATTTCTGGGAATTGCGATGAACGTGCCAAGCGCGCCTGCTGCGCTTAGCCTGTTCATTGCAACTGTTAAATTATTTTAGGATTTCAGATGATCGTGCTAAGCGGACCATGTCGCGCTAAGTGCGTTCATCATGGTTGTTGAACCAAAACGATGCAGACGCTAAGCGCATCTGTGCGCTAAGCGTCAATAGTATACTGAGATACTCAGAGTAGTTCAGGCGCTAAGCCTAGCTTGCTGAGATAAGCGCCACTTAGGTTCTGTTTCTTTACCTTTGTAATAAGGCTAAGCTCGCCTGTGCACTAAGCCTGAGTGTCTCTCGGTTGAGCCTGAGCTAAGCGCCAGCATGCTACGCTAAGCTCTAGTCCTCTATTGTTTCTAAAATTGTAGACTTAGGCTAAGCGCAACTGTGCGCTAAGCCTATTCTGCAGAAAAAAATGTTTTCTGTGTCTTCAAGCTAAGCGCCGACTTGCTACGCTTAACGCTTGAGTTAATTTCATAAGGCGTGCTAAGCTCAGCATGCTGCGTTAAGCGCCCAACTCTGTTTTTAGTTTAAATTTTTCTATTTTCTTGAGAATAAACCTATGCTAATCTCTCGTGTTTTGACTTATATTTTGCAGATGACATCTCAGAAAAGAAAGTCCTTTGCTTCTTCATCTTCTCAGATCAGATATGATAGACACAAATTTTCTTCCCTTGAAGCATGAGATCGTTACACAAACAATATCTTTGGCAGAAAGATCATACCTGAAAGGAATGTGCAATTGTCGTTCAATGACTTTGAGGAATTTCAAAGGCAGTTAAATAGGAGGAACTGGCATAAGAAGATTGCAAATTTGGTAGAGGGAAGCATAGATGTGGCACTTGTAAAGGAGTTTTATGCAAATTTTTATGATCCTGAAGACAAGTCACCAAAACAGGTTAAAGTTAGGGGGCATTGGATTCCATTTGACTCAGCTACCCTCAACTCTTTTTTGGAAACACTTGTGGCTATAGAGGAAGGAGAAAGTCTTCCGGCATATGCAAGATTTGTTTTGCTAAGGCCAAATCAGCAAGAGTTAGCAGCCTGTTTGTGTATCCTAGGCAAGGGATTTGAATTGAATTCAGACGGACTACCTTTGAAGATTTTAAGAAAAAACTTGACTACTCTTGCTCAAACTTGGAGTGTCTTTTCTTTTTCTAACTTGGCTCCCACCTCTCATACTTCTGACATCAATTTAGATAGGGACAAGTTAGTATATGCACTCATACAGAAGATGGATATGAATCTTGGATCTTTCATTTCTAGTCAGATTACACTTATGGCCTAGCACGACTCCTCGAGGCTTGACTTTCCTGCTCTAATCACTGCTTTATGTAAAGCCCGAGGAGTCCACTTTAATTCCTTGACCCGTGAGAGATTAAGTCCTGCCATTAATTTGGCATAAAAGCCCGAGGTCTGAGGCTCCCCCATCTTCTGAGGTTCCCCCGTCTTCAGCTCCAACACCTATTCCATATGTCCCATTTGCATCCATATCTATTTTTCAAGTTTCTCTCTCTGTAGGTCCATCATTTTTTTTATTTTTACACCATAGATGCTGCACTCCATGCTCCAGAGCATCCACAGGGGGTAGTCCATTATCATGCAGAGCATTCAGGGCTTGCTCCCCGTTATGAGCATGGAGGAGTTTGATGCTCAGGTGGACTGGCCAGGAGACCAGTCCTCTTCTTCTGGAGGGGGTGGAGCCTCTGCAGCTCAGGAGCCTGTGACTGAGGAGCCACCAGCACCAGCAGTAGCAGAGGAGGAGACTACTCTTGAGGAGACCCAACCATCTACACCAGTTGCAGAGCCAGAGCAGCCTATCCATGATTCATCAACAACTCCAACACTGGATTTGAATGAAGACCAACCACAGGAGGAGAAGGACGTTTAAATTTTTGCACTCTGAACACTTTAGTTTATTTTTAGTTATTTTATGATTTATGTCATTTAAATTTCAGCTTTTATGTTTCAGTTCTTTAAATTTCAGCATTAAAATTTCAATAGTGTAGTTGTTTGTTTGCTTGTACAAAAAGCTTGATTGAATAGTGAATTGGTTGAACTTTGTATGCAGTGGCTTGTTTGGTATGAAATGAGTGTTTGAAAATGATTTGATCGAGCAAATGTATGAATTGAATGGATTGGGATGATTAGATGATTGTTTTAATCAAGTTTGCAGTCATTAGAAGAAAATGAGCATGTGATTGGAAGTATGTCTGGAAATGTTAGTTGGTTGTCAGATTAATTGTGAAGGAATGCATTAACCGTATCCCGGTGAGAGTGTGATCCTTAAATTTTGAGAGAAACGACTATCATTTAGTACTGATTTTTGCGTGAATCTCTAAAGTATGGATTGGATGCATGAATTTGAGGATGATGAAGGCCATGTTTGATTATGAATAGCCACTTAGCCAAAAAGCTGACCATATGTTTGAATGAATTATCCCTTGCACCCAGTTTGAGCTGAATGAATTGATTGATTGATTGAACCTGGAGCCTATTCAGCTGTATCTTCTGCTACCTTATCTTAGGTTGTAGGAGAGCATCATCCATAGAAGCTGGGTTCAAAGCAAATTTGTCCAAATCTGGGGGAGTTATTATCAAGGTAAATTTGTCCCAAATTTGGGGGAGGCACTGGGTAAGGATTGAAATGGTCAAAGAAAATAGTATACACACACTGTCTATGTATATAATGTTTTCTGTGTTCAAAAGGAAAAAAACCTGTAAGTACAAATGAAATTAATAAGTGTGTATGCTGCAAAATAATGAAAGCTAAGTGCCTAAATAAAGGGCGAGTATGGGTTAGGAATGAATGAAAAAGGTGAAGGTTTATCTATGGATGAATGGTCTCCTAGAACCTAAGCTTTTGAATCCTAGAAAAACCATGATTTGTTGGCAGCCTAACCCCATTACAAGCCTAGAAAGTCCTTCGGATTCAATTTTGTGTGTTCATTGCTGTATGATATGAGATGAAATGCAAAGGTTTGAACTTGTGTTGGTTGTTTATGATGGAATAAGCCTAAACACTTGAGCTTGAGTGAAACAATGACTGTGAGGTTTTGGTTGATGATCCTTCCTTGATTTCTGTCATGCTTACTAGCTTATTTCAGCTGTGACTCTAATGTGTATGCTCCTATCTTTGAAAAGCTACATGCTTGTGAGAAGTGATTGATTTAAGCATTCCATGATATTAAGTTCATATGGTTGAATTCCTTTATGAATCAGACACCATTTTCTTTTGATTGACCACTGTCTTTGTCACTTGAGGACAAGTGAGCTATTCTTTCTTTGCTTGAGGACAAACAAAACTGTAAATTTGGGGGAGTTTGTTAGTCGCCTTATATGACTAACTTTTGTATAGAAATCCTTTTCCAAAACTTGTATAGTTCCCCAATTTATGGTCATTTTTTAGTGATTTTTGTAAATAAATTTTGTTTTACGGATAAAGCTGTCTCTAGAATATGTCCATTGGATTTAATGATGAAATATGTGCAATTTCAGGTGAAAAAGAGGCTAAGTCATGAAGTGCCAAAAGTGACAGTTGAGCTTAGCTCATCAGTAGGCTAAGCGCAGCTTCAGCGCGCTTAGCGCGATAGAAGAATCTGGCAGGGCATCAGCATCAAGGCCGCGTGCTAAGCACGAGATCAGTGTGCTAAGTGCAGTAGGTGTCTTCAGCCAGGCTCAACGCACTACTGGCGCTAAGCCTGAATCCACTTACCCGCGCTAAGCGCAACGTCACGAATTCAGAGCCTATTTAAAGCGTATCTGGTGCAGAATTAGGGTAGACACTTTAAGTAGATGATTGTCACAGATTCCTGAGCACACTACAGTGCCTACTTCGAGAAAAGAGCTCTGGAGGCAGCAAGAGGAGCAACTTTTGCAGAGATACCTAGGTTTTGTAAGCTTATTATTGTTAGGGTTTCTTTTGTAATGGCGAGCTAAACACCCTAGTTGGGGATTTCTAATGAAGAGCTGATGTAAATACCTAATATCTAATTGATTATGTTTTCTGTGTTCAAAGCTTAATGTTTGTATGTTTTTGGTTTGATCATCCATTTGTGTGCATAGTTAGGTGACTTTAGCATTGGGAAATGCACTGTCGCCTTAGAACTTGATTGAAGCAGGTTCGAAACTTGGTCTTACAAGAGGGGTCTGCAGATTAAGTTTTGGTTTTAATTATGTTGTTACAATAATGCTGTTTAGTCTAGGCCTAGTCTTACAAGAGGGATCTGCGGACGAAGCTTTGGCTAAATTAGGCTAAACTTTCGTAAGCTGCTTGAGCTGAGTCTAGTCTTGCAAGAGGGATTTGTGGACGAAACTCAGTTTAAGTTAGTCTAAACCTAAGAGAGCTGTCTCAATTGGGCCTAGTCCAACAAGAGGGATCTGAGGATGAAGCCTGGATTGATTTGGTCTGACGAGGGATCGAGGTTTAGTAATTTAGGCTACGACATAGAACACAAGAGCATGATTGATTAGAGAAATATATTTATATGCATCAGCTTGTTTGTTAGAAATACCCAACATTTCTACCTACTGTTGTCACTTTTACTTACTTTGCATTTTATAGTTTTTAGCATAAAAGTTAGTTTAAATTTTGTTTGAATTAATCAATCATACATGTTCTCTCAACAATGCTTCATTTCTGAACTTATTTCAGGCTAACATTAGTTCCCTGTGTTCGATACTCGAATTCATCCGTTTTAATTTTTAAATACTTGACGATCCGGTGCGCTTTCTGGTAAATTGGATTTCCCTTGAATATATTTGAACGAAGAAAAAGTGGAACAAAAAGCAACCGCAGGGGAAATCCAACATGCACCTTATACAAATTTACTCATGGGCTAAGCGCGACAGACATGTGTGTCGCAACCTATCCTTCGGCAGGAGGGCGACGCGTGACTCGCGGGTGCGTGTTCCAAGAAAGCAATACGCGCGAAGTCGCTACCAACGTTTATTCGAGGAAAACGTCGGAAAAACCGAAAAAGATGTGGTCTACAAACTTTTAGTGAAAGGTTCAGGAGTTGTATTTACGCACGGGGAAGGTATTAGCACCCCACACGTCCGTCACAAGGGACGGTAGCCTTTAATCAAATGTGCAAACATGACTTCAATTTGTTTTATGTTCCCTTTTACGTCTTTTTGTACCTTTTATATATTTTTTTATCTTTTTGTGGTCGACAAGGGTGTTTCCCTTGCTCCTACGTATCCCTCGATTGTGATAAGGAAATCAGACCTACGGAGTTCTTTTTAAAGGGCGAATCAAGCGATTCTTTTTACTTGGAAGGTGGTCTTTTTAAGGCGTTGGACCTTAAAATGATCCATTTTTACTTGGTGAGAAAAACTGAGGTATCAAACCTTAAAATCCTTTTTTAGTGATTTTTTGCGGACGAGCTTGACTTTGCGAGTTGATTTTAGCCTTAGTTTCACTTTAGTTATTAGTCAATTCAATTAAGAAAGAGAAATCCCAAAGAGAAACGTCCGATTTCTTTTTTTGATTTATTTTACTAAAAGATATTTTTGATTATTATATTATTATTTTACCTCTTTTTGGTTTCCAACGTGGTTACGGCATTACCGAACGGTCGGATTTCATTTTAACAGAAATTAACGGATGTTACAATTCAAATGATCGGTGGAAATTTATTTTATTTTTTTTATTAGGGGAGAAAATGACTTAAGTAAATGACTAAAGCACGTCAAAAGGGGGTACGAAAAGTAAATGAAATGAAAATAAAGGCACGTGAAACAAATGAGGACCACTAAGGGTACATAGAATGAATTGAAAAGTTCGATTTCGGGAACTTACCGGTTGAAGACCGAAGAATGACGAAGAACGAACGAAGAACGTCGAAGGACGGTTGAAAATCTTCGCGAAATCACCCACGGAAACGTTACAGAAGCGCCTTGGCTTGGATTTTCTTCACGAAAACAATTTTTCTCACTAATTTTTAAGTGGATCTCAGATACCAGGAAGGTTGAACATTTTTGTTCTTCCCCTATTTATAGGAAAAGGAAGGAGATGCTTGCCACCCAGCTCGCCCAGGTAAGGTAGGTTGCTTCCTCTACAAGCAACCACCTTCTGGAGGAACATCCTGGAAGGCCCAAGTGGGCCTGGTTGCTATTTGAACCCCCATTTTTACTAAATACACCCCCTGCCCTTTTTTGGTGATTCTTTTTCCGTAAAGTTACGGAAACTTACGAATTTTGTAACGATACTTGTTTTCTTTCCGTAATGTTGCGGAACTTTACGGATTACGTAATCATCCCTTTTTTGCCTTCCGGAACTTTATGGATTGCGCACTAACACTTCCTTTTAATTTTCGGCATGTCACGAAACTTCACGAATTGTGCTATGACGCTTTTCTTTTGGCTTCTGGCATGTCTCGGAACTTCACAAATTGCCTAACGATGGGTGCCAAATACCTCGAAGTGGTCAAACGAGGGTCGCATCCCAACAACGGATGGTCCCCGGACGAAATTAGGGTATGACAATGCGCTTAGCTTGAAGACACAAAAAATGTTTTTCTGTAGATTAGGCTTAGCGCAGCATGCTAGGCTTAGCCTAAATCTACAATTTTTAAGACAATAGAGGACTTGAGCTTAGCCCAGTAGGGCACGCTTAGCTCAACCTCACCAGAATGACACTTAGGCTTAGCGCACAGGGCGCGCTTAGCTCAACCTCCACGAAACATAACAAGGTCTTAGTGCAGCAGGCTGTGCTTAGCCTTATTTAAAGGTTGAAAAACAAAAGAAAAGTGGCGCTGAGCCTGACAGGTCAGGCTTAGCGCTGAAACACTAGTGACGCTTAGCGCATAGACGCGCTTAGCGTACTCATCATTTTTGTTCATTAGCAGGGATGAACGCGCTTAGCGCGATCATCTGGAAATCCAAAATCACCCTGGAAACCAGTTCAACAAAGACCAGGGTGGCTCATCTCGATTTCTAGCAGAAACACACGGGTTTTCACCCCTTTTTCAGGCATTGCCCCTAAAGGGCCCTAAAGGGAAAGAAAAGCTGGGTTGCCTCCTAGTAATCGCTCTTTTAACGTCATTAGCTTGACGCATCATCCTGCTATCCTGGGTCCAACAAGGTTCCAACTTCCAGAACCTTCTTCTCTAGTCTCTTTTTCTCCATCACATTCACCTTCAAATAAACATTTTGGTCAGGCAAAGCTTTCTCTTCATGAAACATATCGAAACTGATTTGCTGGTCTTCTATGGCCATTTGTAGTTTCCTCTTCCCCATGTCTACCACACAATTTGCAGTAGACATAAAAGGTCTTCCAATAATTAAGGGAATGTTAGCATCTTCTTCAATGTCTATCACTACAAAATCAGTTGGAAAGATCAAATGTTTGACCCTAACCAAAACGTCTTCAATCACTCCATAGGGTCTTGTTGATGGAGTGATCAACCAACTGTAAGGTCATGCATGTGGGCATTATCTCTAGCTCTCCAAGTCGCCGGCACATGGAGAGAGGCATTAGATTGATACTAGCTCCGAAGTCTATGAGAGCTTTACCCACATCAATCTCACCAATAGAACACGGTATAGTGACACTTCTAGGATCTTTGTGCTTCGGGGGAAGGATGCGTTGAATGACAACACTACATTTTCCTTCCACAACTATTGTGTCACTGTGGATATACTGGTTCTTTTTTGTCAGAATGTCTTTTAAAAATTTGGCATAGAGTGGCATCTATTGGAGAGCTTCTCCAAAAGGCAAAGTGATCTCCAACTTCTTGAAGATGTCAAGAAATCAGGCTAAGTGTCGCTCTTTATCCTTCTTGGAAGGTACCAATGGATATGGTACTTCCTTGCCTTCAACTGAAGTAATCTCTCTCTTTTTCTCTCTTGAAACCTCATTCTTGCTTTTCTTTTTCTCCTTATCAACCTTCTCTTTTTATTTTTCTTTTTTCTGATTTTTTTCTTTTTCTTTTTCTACTTCTTCTTTTTCTTTTTCTTTTTCTTTGTCTCCCTTCATCTTTATTTCTATTTCACTCTCTTTTATTGGTGTCTCTCTCTCCTATTCGTCATCTTCATCTTCCACAACTTCCTCAAGTTCAACAAAATCAGAAACTGGTTCCAGTGCCGGCACAGTTGCCGACTATTGTTTATATCCCTCCACCTTCTCTTCAGCTCTACCTTCATCAGCCCAAATTGCCATTCTGCTCCTTGTCATTACAACTTTACATTCTTCCTTTGGATTCTTCTTAGTGTTAGCACTAAAGCTACTTGACGGCCTATCCGCTAACTGTTTTTCCAGCTGTCCCACTTGGACTTCCAGATTCTTAATGGCTGACCCTGTGCTCTTATGGTTTGACATAGATACCTGCATAAATTGAGCCAGAGTTTCTTCTAGCTTTGTTGTTCGATCATAGAGACTAGGCCCTTGTTGTCGTGGCCTGTTAGATGGACCACCCTGGTCTTTGTTGAACTGGTTTCTAGGGTGATTCCTCCACTGTCCCTACTGTGAATTATATGGCTGGCCATGCTGAAACCCGGAATATCCACCTTATTGAAATTTTGTCTTGGCTGGTTCCCTATATAATTGACTTCATGAGCTGGTTCTTCATTGGGGATACAACAGTCAGAATTATGAGCTCCACCACAAATGGCACACCTTGCAACCTGCAAAACAGTAGATGGTAAAGATTGCGCATAATGTATTTCAGTTGGCAACTTACTTAGTGTTTTGGTCAATGCTTCCAATTGCTTGGACAACAACTTGTTCTGTGCCAACAACTCATCTTGCGATGTAAGTTCCAGAAGACTTTTCTTTGTTGGTATGTGGGCTCTATCTTTGAGAATAGCAATGTCACTTGCAGCCATATTTTCAATAAGATCCATGGCTTCTTCGGGGGTCTTCAACTTTATTTTTCCCCCAACAGAAGTGTGTAATAGCTGCTTGGACTGAGGCCTTAACCCATCAATAAAAATGTTGAGTTGAATCGGTTCTAAGAATTCGTGAGTGGGTGTCTTTCTCAATAGACCACGAAATCTTTCTAAGGCCTCACTCAGGGATTCATCTGGAAATTGGTGAAAAGAAGAGATGGATGCTTTTCCTTCTATAGTCTTAGACTCTGGGAAATACTTCTTCAGAAATTTCTCAACCACTTCATCCCAAGTCTTAAGACTATTGCCTTTGAATGAGAGAAGCCACCTCTTAGCTTCTCCAGACAATGAGAATGAAAACAAGCTCAATCAAATTGCATCTTCAGGCACACCAGGCAATCGAATAGTATTGCATATTTCAATGTAAGTGGCCAGGTGTGCGTATGGGTCTTCATTTGGTAGACCATGAAACAAATTATTTTGAATCAGCTATATCAAAGAAGGAGGATATGTGATTGTTTATGCCTAAACCTCTTGCCGTGCTATACTGGAAAAGACTTGCAGCACAGTGGAACTTGAGTAATCTTCTAGGGTCACTCTTCTTGGCTCTTCTGCCATAATAACTTCTTCAATTAAATCTGTATGAGATTGTCGCTGCTTCCAAGTCCTGCAAAAAAAAATTTTATTCTCTCTGCGTTGCGCCTTCTGCAAGTAGCATTAATCTCCAAATCGATGGGGATCAAATCACCTGCAATAGATCTTCTTTGCATACAAGAGAAACATAACAACAATTATCCAGTTCAAAAGAACAATGAATTTTTACAGTAACTAAAATATGAACAAAAAGAATCAATGAATCAAAGAGAAAAATATAAATCAATGTCTTAAAAATGAACTAAACTCTTCTAATGAATTAAGTTCCCCGGCAACGGTGCCATAAATACTTTGTTCACTTTCCCATATGGTTCCTTTTTCTCCAATTTTCTGCAAATATATTCAAGGGAAATGAAATACCGAAAAGAGCACCGGGTCATCAAGTATTTAAAATTAAAATGGAGTGATCCGAGTATCGAACTCAGGGAACTTGCTTATTAGACAAAGTTTTATTCAGAAGTAAGGCATTTTTGGAACAAACATTGATAATTGATGGTTAAAAACATAAATAGACTAATTCTTATGGTAAAACCAGTAAATACTATTAAGTAACAGTTGACAGCAATAGGTAGAAAGTGTTGGGTCTTTCTAACAAACAAGTTGATGCATATGAGGATACTTCTCTAATTAATCATGTTCTTGTGTTCTATGCTGTAGCCTAAAGTACTAAACCTAGATCCCTCGTAAGTTTAGACTAATTTAACCTAAGCTTCATCTGCAGATCCCTCTTGTAAGACTAGGCTTAACTTAAACAACATTATCATCACAACATATTCAGAAAACCAAAACCCCACAATCCATCCCTGGTAATGTAGTTATTTAGTCTTGCTTCTATCAAGTTCTAAGGCAACAGTACATTTCCCAATGCTAAAGTCACCTAACAATACACACAAATGGATGATCAGGCCAAGAGCATGCAGTAATTAAGCATTGAACACACAAAACACAATTAATTAGATATGAAAAGTAATTACATCAACTGTTCATTAGAAATTCCCAACTAGGGTTTTTAGCCAGCCATACACAGAAACCCTAACACAAATGAGATAGAGAGTACCAAATAATTGTTGCTTACACAAGAAGGGGGATCCCTCCTCCTCTTCTTAGCACCTCATAATCACTCTAACATTCACTATTCTCTCTAAAAATGTAGAACCCTAGGCTTCTCTGCACAGCTGCTGCCTCTCTACTGCTTCCAGAGCACTATTCTCAAAGTCTGTGCAAAAATATGCAGCTCTGGTCTCTCAAAATCATCTGTTGTGTACCCTAATTTTGACAATTCAGGCTTAAATAGGTTCTGAAATCGCGACATCGCGCTTAGCGCCACCCTCGCGCTTAGTGTGAGTATGTGGATTGCGCTGAGCCTGGCAAAAGACAAACTTCTCGCTTAGCAGGCTGATCTCACGCTTAGCATGGCCTTGATTCTTGTGCTCTGCTAGATTCCCTTGTCATGCTAAGCGCGCTGAAGCTGCGCTTAGCGGTGGATGCACGCTGAGTCCACAGGGTCCGCTTAGCGTGATTGCTCCTTTTAGCACTTCAAGATTTTAGCCTCTTTTGACCTAAAATTATGCAAATTTTATCATTAAATCACATGGGAGATACTCTCATGACAGCTATTCAAACAAAACAAGATTTATATAAAAATTCCTACAAAATAACTAAAAATTGGGGAACTATACAAGTTATAGAAAATGTTTTCTATACGAAAGTTAGTCGTATAAGACGACTAACAAACTCCCCCAAATTTACAGATTTGCTTGTCCTCAAGCAAAGAAAGAACAATGCACTTGTCCTTAAGTGACAAAATACAGTGGTTAATCAAAGTGGTGTTTGTTTCACAGAAAAATTTAATCATGTGAAATGAATATCATGAAATGCTTCAATCAATGTCACTTCACAAAAGATGCAGCTTTTCAAAGATAGGAACATATGTACTAGAGTCACAATTGAAATAAGCTAGTAAGAATGACAGATATCAAGGAAAGATCATCAACCAAAGCCTCACAGTCATTATTTCACTCAAGCACAAGTGTTTAGGCTCATTCCATCATAAACAACTAACCCAAGTCCTAACCTTCGCATTTCATCTCATACCATATAGAAATAAACCACAAAATGAATCCGAAGGACTTTCTAGGCTTGTAATGAGGTTGGGCTGCCAACAAATCATGGTTTTTCTAGGATTCAAAAGCTTAAGTTCTAGGAGAGCATTCATCCATAGATCAACCTTTACTTTTTTTCAACCCAATACTTGCCTCTTTTTAGGCACTTAGCTTCATTTCATTGATTGCAACACACACAATCGAAGTGGGTCTAAAAAGAGGAAAATTTGATCATCTTGCTTTGACAAATAAGAAGCCTGGGGAAAATAGAGAGGATGAGAAGGAGGAAGGAACCCATGTTGTGACTGTCGTTCCTACATGGCCAAATTTCTCACCAGCTCAACAATGTCATTAGTCAGCCAATATCAGCCCTTCCCATTACCAAGCACCCAATCAGCCACAAAGCCTGCATGCCGCACATCCAATGCCAAACACCACCCTTAACACAAACCAAAACACCAACCAGGGAAGGAATTTTCCAACAAAAAAGCCTGTAGAATTCACCCCAATTTCGGTGTCATATGCTAACTTGCTCCCATATCTACTCGATAATTCAATGGTAGCCATAACCCCAACCAAGGTTCCCCAACCTCCATTTTTCCAAGGATACAACTTGAATGCAACATGTGCTTATCATGGAGGAGTCCCGGGGCATTCCATTGAGCATTGTATGACCTTGAAGCATAAGGTGCAAAGTCTAATTGATGCGGGCTGGCTAAAATTTGAGGAGGATAATTGCTTATGAATTCTGACATTGGCAAGTGACACTGTGCATGGGGAAATTTGAAGGTTGTTGTTAGATGTCTCCAAAGACTCATTAGGATTTTCAAGTTTATGCCATTACTGTAAACAACAGTTACAATACTAATAATGTGGATAAATTTGACATCCTTGTCTCTATTCTCTCACAATTACATCTTTGCTTATTTAACTTTCACTGGAATGTGAATGTAAACCATTGGTTTTTTTGCTCAAGTGACTTGCACTCTTGAGTTTATCTTCGAGTCTATTCAATCATAAATTGCTTGTTCTACACGTTTGGTCGAGGTGCCGTAAAATGATGAGTAAAGTTCAAAACAAAAAAAAGTAAAAAAGCTGAAAAAAGAGAAAAAAATTTTGATTGATGTGTTTCAAATAAAAAGTACAGACATTCATGTGACCTCATTTTATCATTCCTAAAGTTGTCTTTTTTTTGAGAAAAGTGATTTATCAAGAACAGGAGTCGTTCGACTTAATCTGTCAATTGAAAATCCTTTGAATGTTTCTCGTCCTTGAAAATTCATTTTCTGAGAATCTGCACAGTTTCTTTCATTTTTCCTTGCTACAAGGTCATGACAAAAAGCAGCAATAGATACCTCAGAGCCCTACACTGGGGCAATGAGAGACACCGTGCATGAGCCTCAAGCGAACCTAGGAGAAGATCAAAATTTCTCACTCGGTAGGTTGAAAACCCAAAAGGGCGGCCAAAGCAAAAATTAGGGTTGAAAAAAAATATAATAAAAAAAACAATCAGGGGCGTGTTATTAAGGTTTTGTCCCGAAATCCAAACTACAAAAGGATCTAAGTCAAGATTTGAAATGACACATGACCATGTTGCAACATCCCAAACACTAGTTTATCCTTTGCTACCCCCTCTGAGCCAAAGCATATTTGTTTTCTAAAAACAACAAAAACAAAAAAGGCAAAAGCAAAATAAAAACCTTGAGTGGGAAGCACCGCTAAACCGGTGGGAAAAGCAATGCAAAGAACACATCCATGAGGTTGGGCAACAAAAAAAAGAAAAAGAAAAGAAAAGAAAACCCACCAAAGGCAAGTAAAGAAAAAGAGAGACAAAAGATCTCCAGATTTTACAAAAAAAGGCACAAAAGTGCAATGAAAAATTAATGTATGAGACAAAAGGAGTAAAGCCCAGCCCAAAAATACAAGCGACGCTCTCAAGATTCTTACTCAAAATAACCCTCAAACACTCTTTGAGCCTTTAATCCTTTCTTTCATAGCCCTCTTACCCCTGACCACGTTACAAGCCCACGTGGATCAAGGAATTACTAATTTGCTTTTAAGTTGGGATTCTGGAATAAAACCTACACACGCTTGTGATTGTTGAAAAAAATATAAATAAAAAAAAGAATCCCCGAGGTTTTGCACTTACATAGTTAAGAAGAAAACTCATTTGACCAGGAACTCATGGAAAATGCCCAAAGGCGATTGTGATAGTGGGATACACCTGACATTAGCCACTCATGCAGAACTCCTTAGGATTCCTTTCGAATCCAAGGGTAGCCTTCACTATATAAATTCTTTCAAGATTAGCCCATGCCATCAAGTTTCAGTGGGATCAACAGACCCATGGCATCACTCTATGACCTTTAATCAAGAAAGCTTCACTTGGTCACATACCAAAGTGCGACAATCCATTGCTATTCTTCAATAGGGTGGTACGAGTGGTCCCAAAGTCTTGTGTTTCCTTGTTGTGCAAAATAATAGAAGGTTTTGTTTTTCAAGACAAAAAGGAGAAAACCCCAGGATCAACATTTCAATTGATTGATTAAACGTCAAACAGCTTCATTGCCGTCACTCCAAAATTATCAAGCAAAACATACACTTTGAGGGAGTTCCCAAAAAGATTTGCAAAAGATAAGGTGAGGTCGAGTGAGTTATCGCATCTTTCAAAAAAGAGACAGTCAATTTGTGTTTTCCACAAAAAACAAAAAAAATCAAATCAAAATCAAAATCACAAAAATTGGAAAGAATATCATGAACATTGTACAAATTTCCATTGCATTGCATTGTTGCATACAAAACCTGCATTTACTGCATTTCGAGATAAAGGTTGCATGCATCTGCATCCAAAATTCATGTTCATGTTTAAGTGCATAGATTTCTCGTTTAGGACGAGAGGCCCTCTCAAAGATTCAACCTCCTGCTTTCTCATAAGGTTAAGCCCTTTGGTACTAGTACCTATTGGCATGTTTTGTAGGACTAAAAGTCCTCGCTTTTATCTTTCATAGGGCTCAAAGTCCTCGCCTTTATAGGACTCAAAGTCCTCACTTTTATCTTTCGTAGGACTCAAAGTCCTCACCTTTATCTTTCATAGGACTCAAAGTCCTCGCTTTTGTCTTTCATAGGACTCAAGGTCCTCCATCATTTATGCTTTCAAGACGACAAAGTCTTCATCCTTTTCATAGACTATCATAATCTATAGTTTTGCAGAGACAATCATGGTCATCTGCACCTCTACTTTTTTAAAGACTAATAAAGTCTTCTTTGCCATCCAGAGACAATCAAGTCCGTTGGCACGCAGAGACAAATTATGGTCATCTGCCCCTTTTCAAAGGCTTCAATGTCTTTTGACAAAGACTATTAAAGTCTTCTTCGCCTTCCAGAGACAATCAAGTCCATTGGCACGCAGAGACAAATTATGGTCATCTGCCCCTTTTCGAAGACTTCATTGTCTTTTGATCAAGACTATTAAAGTCTTCTTTGCCTTCTAGATACAATCAAGTCTGTTGGCACGCAAAGACAAATTATGGTCATCTGCCCCTTTTCGAAGACTTCAATGTCTTTCGATCAAGACTATTAAAGTCTTCTTTGCCTTCCAGAGACAATCAAGTCCGTTGGCACGCAGAGACAAATTATGGTCATCTTCCTTTTTTTGAAGACTTCAATGTCTTTCGATCAAGACTATTACAGTCTTCTTTGACTTACAGAGACAATCAAGTCCGTTGGCACACAAAGACAAATTATGGTCATCTGCCCCTTTTCGAAGACTTCAATGTCTTTCGATCAAGACTATTAATGTCTTCTTTGCCTTCCAGAGACAATCAAGTTCGTTGGCATGCAGAGACAATCATGGTCATCTGCTTTTGTTGTTTTCAAGACTATTATAGTCTCCTTTGCCTTCCAGAGACAATTAAGTCCGTTGGTATGCGGAGACAATCATGGTCATCCGCTTTTTTTGTTTTCAAGACTATTATAGTCTCCTTTGCCTTCCAGAGACAATCAAGTCCGTTGGCATGCAGAGACAATCATGGTCATCCACTTTTGTTGTTTTTGAGACTATTACGATCTTTCCTACCTTCTAGAGACAATCAAGTCTGTCGGCATGCGGAGACAATCATTGTCATCCATTTTCATTACTTTCAAGACTATTATAGTCTTCTTTGCCTTCTAGAGACAATCAAGTCTGTTGGCATGCGAAGACAATCATGTCTTCTGCTCTTTATCTTTTCAAAGGATATCAGAGTCTTTCATCGAGACTTCGATGTCTCCCTTACTTTGTAAGACTTCAAGGTCTTATGTTGATATACCTGATGCCTCTTATGCCCTTTCTTTTGACAGATTTTGTTGATTGGGCTTTCGCTTGTGGTCGGTTGGAGGGTGAGATTGCTCAAACGAAATTAGTGTCTTTATCTTTACTTCCATTTTATCTCCAATAAAAGATAAGTAAAGAGGGGAAACTGTCATATCCTAATTTCGTTTGGGGGCGACCGTTTGCCAACATTTGGATTCTTGCCGGCTGAATTGAGCTGCTTAACACTAAGGAAGAATGGTGCAAAAGGAAGTGTGCAAAATATTCAAAAAAAAGGGGAAAATGGTCACTTTTGTGACATTTTTCAGCCCCTAGGCCCACTTGGGCCCACTAGAAAGCTTAAGGATGAAGCAACCAGCTTGCCTGAGCGAGTTGAGCTCACCTAGGCGAGCTAGGTTACTTTTTGAGGAAGCAAGCAGCTCGCCCGGGTGAGTTGCTGTGCAACCTCCACCCCTCATTTGCTATAAATAAGCGTGAGGGGGCTGAAGGAAAGAGGTTCCAAGGTCAAGAGGTCCAGAGTTGAGAAGAAGGAAGAGAAAAGAAGAAGAAAGAAGAGAAAAAGAAGCTAAAATGCACCGAATCACGACTGCAATCGATTTCTATATCATTCTTCGGTCGTTCTTTGTCCGTTCTTCATCGTTCTTCGTTCTTCGACCGATTAGTTTTGATTTTGAAGTTCTTAATTCACTCTATGCACCCTTGGGGGTCCTCTTTATTGTTTGTGTGCATCTTCATCTCCTTCTTCGATCATCAGTAATCGCTTTTCTTTTGTAAGTAAGTTTTAACCGATCATTAACACCGCAAGTTATCTTTTAAAAAGGAATGAAGATTAATAAGAAAAAACCAACAAAAAACTAACTCATAAACTTCTTCATTTCATAAAAAAAATCAAGAGATCGTTCAAAGGTCCAACGTCTTAACGATTCTCTCCTCTCATAAAAAAAATCAAGAGATCGTTTCATGGTCCAACACCTTAACGATTCTCTCCATTTTTCAAAAGTTTAAAAACATCACTTCAAGGTCCAACGCCTTAAATGACTTTTGTTCGCAATTAAAATTAATCTTTCACAAAAGATAAAATCAATGTAACACACAAAATTTCATACTTAAAGAACTACGTAGGTCTGATTTCCTCATCCCACCCGAGGATACGTAGGAGCAAGGGCAATACCCTTGTCAACCCCAAAAAATAAAAAAACATAAAAAGGGGAAAATACATAAAAAACATAAAAAGGGAAAATAAATAATATTGAAGTCATGATTTGCACACTCGATTAGAGGCTGTCGTCCCATGTGACGGGCGCGTGGGATGCTAATACCTTCCCCGTGCGTAAATGACTCCCGAATCCTCATTTTCAAAATTTGTAGACCATCATCTTTTTGGTTTTTCTAGCATTTTCCTCAAATAAAAATTTGTGGCAATTCCACTTGTTTTCTCCCTTGTAGACAAAAGCTTTGGCCCATGCTTTGGCCTTTTCGCGCCCCCACCGAAGGGTAGGTTGCGACAATACTAATATCTGGAAGTGTTGCCCTTATTTGCTCTGATACAAATTTCACCTCTAGAAAATAGTATACAGAGTGCTTAGAGAGCTATTCTTTGCTTAGCAAAGTTTTTTCGTAATTAGATTTATATTGTATGTCTTCTCTTTGAGAGTTATTTGATGTGTAATCATTCAAACTTGTTGTTTGGAAAACCAGGAGTGACTTAATGATAAACAAAATACTGGGGTGCTTTTCAGTCTCATGTAGAGATTGAGGGTGTGTTGGAAGTGACCTACAGAGTATTTGTTGTAAGCTATGAGTGGTAGGGTAGAATACTTGTTTTGTAATCTATTTTGATTAGTGGAACCCTTCTAAGATTGAAGGAGAAGTGAGCATAGAGTGAATCATTATGAAACAAGTGTTTATACTTTTCTTCTTGAGTCTTTAACTTGCTTTCTCTCTAACACACCTCTAGATGCATAATTTTTTCTTTAAATTGGTTATGTGAAAACTGTTTTTATCAACATTGGATGATCTTTCTATCAAATTGTTTTTTAACTTATCTATTATATATGTTTTTTAAAAAGGTCCCATCTTTGAAAAAAAGCTTTGAACATGAACATAACACACTCACTACTAAAAAAAAGGCCTTCTACATCGATTCTAATGGTCTTTCTACATCGGTTATGACGCGTGGTGGTAACACAGTGTCGTTGAATACCGACATCGCTTGGAGGACCGTCTTTGAAAGGTGACCTTTCTATATCGGTTTTGTAGATCAATCGATGTAGAATGTGAGTTTTCTACATCGGTTCTAAGGTTGAAACCGATGTTGAATGGTAGGGTTTCTACATCGGTTATCAGTCAACCGATGTAAAATTTGAAGGTTTTCTACATCGTTTGTTACTGAACCGATGTAGAATGGGTAGGAATGACAAAGTTTCTACATCGGTTATAAGTCAACCGATGTAGAATTTGAAGGGTTTCTACATCGTTTATCACTCAACCGATGTAGAATAATGAATTTTTTTTATTATTTGTGCGAAATTTATAATTTTATTGATGTGATGTTAAAGTGCATGATTGTGGTTTACTAAATGTAAAAATACACATATGTGAGTCAGTAATAGAAAAATCACAAACTACGTGCTAATTTAACTTATTAGAGCTAATTACTATCTTAATTTGTATTAGTATTTAACTACTATATATATATAATTATATGTTGTGCATTCTTCCTAATATTTCAACTTTTCAACTCAATGCTAATTTAAAAATTAAAATTCTATACTAGGAAATAATAGCCACGTACGTTATCTAACTTTCAAACCAACCTATTGTATGAATAAATTTATTAACCTAAAAATCCAGCATCTTCACATAATAAATTAAACTACCAAATGATATCCTAATTATATTTATCAAACAAACATCCATTTTAAGTATTATCAGCACACCAAAAACATTACAGAACCAAATAGATCATCAATCATTGGCAAATATTATTCAATCAAGGGTATTATTACAGTCTGCTTTTACTCCCCAACTAGGATTTAAAAGGTTCCTAGGACTATACTCCCTCCAAAACCAATATAAAATTGCTATTATCATTGTGTTTTTAAATTCAACTATTCAAGTACTACCTCCAGTCCTTTTTATAAGAAACAAGTTTTAGTGTAAATTAAATCAAGAATTGAGAAGCACCTTCATGCTGCAAATTATCACTGTTTCTGATATGCTTTTCATCTTCTTTTGAGCATCTTCAAAGGCTTGAGAAGCACCTTCATGCTGCAAATTAAATCAAGAATAGTCTTATATTAAACATCCACCTACTGGAAAATATAAAGAGATTCTGCTCCACATGTATAGAGTAATTCATTATAAATAAATAAGTGCATCCCCCAAGAATCTCGAGCATGCATGTCAGAAACATGCCCTCTTAATTAAAGTGAAGCAGAAACTTTGGTTTGTGTTACTAGTTTTCTATGTATTCCATTTTTTGAGTTTAACCCTTTTTGAGTTTAACCCTATTTCCACTTTCTAAATAGCCCAATGTAGCTCAATCATTATTTTTGAACTATATGATTATCTCATAAACAAAATAAAATCATTAACTGGAATTGAATCCAAATCGATACAAAAAAAAGTTAAAATGTTTAATAATAAATCTTTTTTTTAATTCAATCTAATTAAATTTAATGGGTTCAGATTTTTTTTTCCAGCATTGTTGATCCAAATTCGGACTTGTAATGAGTAATGACCTTGTTTACAAAAAGAAAAAGTAATTGTACATTGAAAAAAATGAAAATTCCAGCAGGTTACTCTGACTTACTCTAACTCAAAAGTCTAAATTATTTTATAAGTATATCCACTAAATCGAATTAAATGCTTTTTTAATGCTGACTATTATTTTTTAATGCTTTTTCCCAAGGTTCAAGCTCAGCACGAACTTTAGCAAGCTCAGAGCGGTATTTCTCAGTTTCAACTGCTTACCAGTCAATGACAGGATTAACAAAGGCAAAAAAAATACAAGTAGCTAAAAACCCTCTATAGCACATAGGATATTAGCTCCATTTGTCTACATGGTAGATAATATTAAACAAATAAAAACCAGCTACCACCATCAAAAACACTGAAAATCAGCTTGATGCATCCCAGACAATAACAACAAAAAAACAATTTAAACCTTGAGATAATTATATACAGTTGACTAAAATGAAAAATATAAGAACATATTTTGAAATAAATCATGCCAATATATATATATATATAGAGAGAGAGTCATGAATATCTGCTATTAGAATAAGGAACCTAACTTGACTAAGCACTTCAATGGTAAAATAGAATGGAAAATGAAAAGTTGCAACCGCAAGGAAGAATGCTTAACAGCTTAAGTATCAAAAAAGTTTTCATTAAAAAATAATTGTTTTATAAAATTAAAATACTTGCAAAAAATTTCACAAATAGAAAACGAAGACGTTAAATAAAAAAATTCACTGATAATATTCATTAAAAAATAGAAAAATAAATCTCAATTATATAATTATATATGAATATATAAATTATTTTAAATTTTAACTATTAACGTTAATTTAAACGATGGATATTTATTGAAATAGACTCATCCCCTTAGCTCACGTATTCATGATACAATTCATGTGTCTTTTTATTAATCGAATTTGTCATACTTAAGCATTGAATGTCTTTTTAACTATTAACTATTAACTTTAATTATGAACATTCCTTGTGGGGTCGACATGTGTCTCCCTCTCGAATCTTCACAAACAAATGCCATCTCTGTTAATAATACGTCCATTTCTAATATATAGAAATAGCTTGATCCGAATGCAATGAAAATCTCAACTCTTTTCCAAAATATTTATAGTTTTACCAACTAATGTCCTTATGTCAATTGCATGATAAGAATAATTAAGAAACTAATATTATTGAGAAGTGAAAAATTATACAATCTATTATCTATTTTGTTCTTGTTTACATAATAAACATTTTTTTATTCTTTAACTAATATTTTAAAAGTACTGGTTAGTAAAATCTATAATCATACAAAAGAACTTATTCTAGGAAAGAAAAACTATTTTATAAGAAAAAAAATGCAAATAAAAAACTTAGAGGAAACAAAAAAAAATTCAAAAAAGACAATGAAATAAGAAAATTTGTAATTAAATAAAAAATAAAAACAGGAGGAAAAAAGTATGTTAAAAAAATAAAAATATATGATAATATAAAATTATCATCCACTCATACATATATACTATATAAATATAAATATTATTTAATAAAAAATATATTGAATATATATTTTTGAATCAATAAATTAATATATTTATCATATCTATTAATTTAAGATTGAAAGATAAATGATAAATAAAATTTGTAATTATTAATTAATTTGAATCAAACAAATATGTATATATATATATATATATATATATTAAAGAATTGGCACAAATGCTACTTTGACATAAAAAGAGAGAAAATTGAACACGATGACAGTATTAACTAGCCTTCGCTCCAGTAATTTGCAGAATTAAGCAGCAGAGATAAAATAATTTGATTGAGGGAATTTATTACTAACAAACCTGCAGAAGATCAAGTAGACTTGACTGCTGGTTCTCAATTTGATGTAACTGATCACGGATCAGCCATAAATCTTCACTCTCTTTGTCATTCCTTTGGAGATCTTCACTCTCTTTGTCATTCCTTTGGAGATCTTTAGAGACGATACTGACAGGAACTGAGTCTTGGCTCTCATCTTCTTGATATGGAACCACACGAGATCCAGCTTTGGACCTACCATACTTTTGTATTTTATCCTCAGAACTTTTGTTTAGCAGTGCCCTTTTCGTTTCTGGCTTTGAAAAATCAATGAACATGTCCAATAAAGAAGGCAGAAAGAAGAAAGTATGCATTAAAAACCACTATACCAAAATTCATTTCCATGATTTGAATAGGCAAAGATGACTATGGAAACCATCTACATAAATTCAACAAGGTTCACGAACAATGATTTTGTGCTGGATGAAGGATTTATATGTAGAACTTTTCAAGATCTTCTTACCAATAAATTCCATTGCAGGAGACTGAATGAGGAATGTGAAACCAACAAATAAAAGTATACAATCATACCAATCAATCCTCAAGAAACCAAAATACATGGATCAACAGAAAATAATAAGCATATAGTTCAAGATACATAACACCAATCATGAAAATGTAACCATGTAAGATGGCAATTAATAATTAATAGTCATGTGAGATTAATTGCCATAAGGTACAACTAGGAAAATTTTGAAACTTGTAAACCCCCTAAGTAAGATTAATATTAGTATCTTTGTATAATTGCATCTGATAATCCAAACTGCCAAGTACCAAATCTAACACACTCCTTAGGCAAGATCCCGTTAATCCTGGGTGTGTACAAAGCAAAAACACTCCTACCTTGTGCTGAAATTCAATTGGCAGCAAGTTTAAAATTCCTTACCTTTTCACAGAAATCTCAATCAGTTAGCACAATGATTTGTAATGACTTAATTTAAGTTATGAGCAGCAGAGGAAAACTAAACCAAGCCTTAAGATCACCAAATAATTTTGTTCATAAACATTAGCAAGACTAAAAAATAACAAAAATTGAACAAATTTGTCTTGAGTCTGATTATTTTGAATTACTAGTAGTGAAATTTTAAAACTAATCAAATTCAATCAAGCATAACGTAATTACCATAACAAATTTGTGTTATATCTCTTAGCTAGGGCCGAAAATTTTTCTTATAAAATGGGTTATCAATATCATGACTTACATCACATAATAGTTCTTTTTTCTCTATTGTTAGTGTACTAAAATTAACATACTGATTGACTTCTGAAAGTGAGGACTGCAGCTTGACCAAATATGCCATCAGTTCCTTTGCTGCACCTGCATCCACGTTCTTTAAGGAAAAAAAAATTGAGGTCACTAACTGATTCTCAAAACAGATTATAACAAATCAGGAGGAAAATGTGATTGCATCATACTTCATAGTCATATTGAGTATAATAATGGCGCCCATAAGTAGTCCAATGCTGGCGAATTATGTCTTCAACAGTGACAAGCTTGTCTTCAAGTTTATCTTTATTTTTATATGCAAGTATAGATAGCCAGGCCAAAACTTCCCAGATTCCATCTTTCTCACGAATACGGTCAGAACCTATCCACAAACACAAGGAATAATCACAAGATAAAAAGTTTAAAACTAGGTTTTAATAAAGTTGAAAGTTGTACTTTGCTCCTCTTAATGCAATAGCAAACACATACCTGTCCCAAAACTTTCTTCACCACAGACTGAACATAATCCAGCATCCATTAAATTACCAAAGAATTTCCGACCCGTGGGGACCTGGTTTTGAATAACAATTAAATAAAATAATTACATGTCTAATAGCCACCAAAAAGTATTTTCATACTTAAAAGACATTGAAGAGCAATATATCTCAAAAAATTTCAAATTCAGATGTTTGGCAACAACATCCAGCGCAGCAGAGGTTGGCATGCTCCTACACAAATATTTATAATTTAAAATTGGTATATTGGTAAAACTGGTGGAGAGAAATGAAGTTACACAAAAGATCCATTTGCTAGGAAATAAGCTCAAGAACTAACAAGAGATCAACAATTATGAAATAAATCTTATGCACACATAAAAAACTTTTAAAAGTTAATACACGTGATTTAATAATATAAAAGTGCAGTTATTGAGTTTTAACCTTTTGGCTTTGGGGGATGAGACAATCATCATTAGCTAACACAATTACAAATTTGATATTCTAAGGGACCAACCTTTTTGGATGCAAATAATGATACAACTCATATACAGAACTTTCATACAAAAATTCTCATCCCATGCTTGTTTTCTTTCTATATAAATATTTTTTATACAGAGCTGGTTGCTCTATTAAGCAATATTTTTAATTAAAATACTTAGCTAGCTAGCACCTAATGCCTTCCGTAGGATATACAAATTCCATTATCGGCAAAGTGTATAATTAGCTTCTTTTTTTTTCACAGCAAATAAAGATTTCATTAATAGCTGAATTTGCTCTCTCACAAAATCCATAGACAAACCAGAGAACAGAAATACATGATATGGGTACATATCCTCACATATACCCGTTCAGTTTATGAGAAGAAGAAAAAAAACATACAATATCACAAGCACCTTCCACCATTCAGACAAGAATTTTGTCATCTTGCCTAGCAGTATTGAATTCGCATATGACTACACATTTTACTGACCAGAACAATTTCCCTGCATCATCAAAATTACCCAACTAATGTTTTCTTGACAGTATAAGTGTTATCAGAGCTGCCCCGCCATGCCCATCCATCCAATTTTCCTTTGTTTGGTTTTTTACTCTCAATATCCTCCCATAGTTGTCTCACTAATTCATGCTCCCACAAAAATGGATTCTCAAAATGGAAAAGGAAGGAAAATCTATTAAAACAAACTTTTACGGCTTGACAACAATAATTAAGAATGTGGTACCAACCATTCTGATTTAGCTTGCAGTGGATCAAGTGGTAGATGATGCCCAACCAAATTTCGAACTGCGAGAGCCTCAACGGTACTCTGAACAGACAACCTCAGGCACCTGGAACGTATGTCTCCAACAACAGGACCACCTGCAATGCATGCCCGCACCCAATCAATCAAAATCCCTAATTCCTCGCCCCCGAATTTTGGTTCCACAAAAATTCCCAAATGTAGAAACACTAGTAATCATAATTATTAATTTAACATAACACAGTATCGAGAACACTAACAATCTCACCAGTGCTTCCTCCATCGTCGGAAACGGGGAGAACGTGAGCGCCGCGGGTGGTGAAATTCTTGAGCTCCTCGACGACGCCATTGAAGGCAGTCCCACTGGAAAAGACGAGCAAAGAGGGCTGAGGGTGAGGGTGAGGAGGGTTAAGGTTTGAATAATAGTGGCGATGGTGGTGGTGCTGTGCTCGTCTCTAGGAATGCCACCATTCTTTCTCTCTCTTCGAGGAGGTTCTTCAGTGCCGCGCTTGTCTCTGACTCATGCAGCTCCACCGTTGGACGCCGGAGCGAATCGATCTCCTTCTTCAGCCTCTGGATCTCGTCCTTCTTCAACTTACAACTCATCGCCATTGGAGCTCAAAGATGAGAGGGCAAAGTGTTTCTTCTCTCTCCCCCACTCTCTCTATGACGACAATGAAGAGTCACCATACAAGAAAAAGTAAGAAATAGGGTTGTTAAAGCTAACCCAGTTATAACGTGCCACGTCAACTTAAAAATTGAAAAAACGCATGACTTCAAAGACGGTTTTTTAAAACCGCTCTCATAAAGTATTTTTTAAGCCGGTTTTAAGGTACCCGTCTTTAAAAAGATATTATTATTTACGAAAATGCCACCGCTTTATTTATTACAACGGTTTTCGTATAACCGACGTAAATACGGTGTCGTAAAAGATCTCTTTTTTAGTAGTGACTATTTAAGCCTCTTCTAGCATGTTCCATTTATTTCAAATTATCATGATCATGTTTCAAGTTCTACACAAGCTTTATCATCTACAATGGTTTCAATGAATCCTATTCATAAAGATTTTGATTAAGGAATCATGCTTGCTAATGACATCAATTTTTATGATGATATGTAATGCATTGGTGATCATGTACTTAGGTGGTACACCTATGTTTATGTTTCAGTTACAATGGACAAGAAATACCTTTTTCTTACTCAAAGAATTTTTGGATATACCTTATCATTTTTAGTCAAAGAAAAGAAATTATGGAATTGAAATAACTCACTTAGAAAAAGGATCATATTTTTTAGTTAAATATTTTGTTTTAGTTTCTTCATTACGCAATCGAATATATTCTAAAACTGACTGTGATAGTCACCACTATTATGAGTAGTCATGGTCACCCCAATAATGTCAACAATAATGACCTCAACAACTAATGTGTCTACCCGGTAAAGTTGAAGTGCATGATTTGCGATTTCATGCCCAAAAGTCAACTCAAATATATTCCAGCTAAAAAGCACAACTCAAATGTTTATTAAATTTTGTAAAGGGATGTAAAAGATTAACAATGTATATAAAATAATTCCATACCACTTGTGACAAAAAAGCTACATTAAATTTCATATAGATAATACTATAAATTTAGAGATAAAACATTTTCATGTGTCAAAATGAGCAAGAGTAATGTCTGCTTTTGTTTACTGTATGGTAATCAAGTTAAGAGAGCTATTTACTTTACTATATGATAAACCAATAGTATATTATACGTGATTTATATTATTTTTTGGATAAACTATCTTTTTACTCCCTAAACTTTTTAAAATTTCTAATTTTAGTTCCTAAACCTTTTAGGTCTGTTTTTAGTTCCTTAACTTTTTTTCTTTCTTACTTTTAGTCCTTTAACTTTTTTTCATCCTTTAAGGGACTAAAGTAAGGATGAAAAAAAGTTAAAGGACTAAAAGTTAGGACAAAATAAAGGACTAAAAATTGATGAAAAATGTTCAGGAACTAAAAACATTAATTTTAAAATGTTTGAGTAAAAAGGTTTACACCAGTGTTTCTATTTCATTAGAGACTTAAATTGTAGATTTTGTAAGTTCGTCTTTTCACCAATAAAAACATAAATTTTTGAAATAAAAAACTTTAGTGTAATTAAGAACAATTTATGACTTACACGAACAAATATGCTATTTTTAGCTTCTAAAAACATATTTGGTCCAAGTTACTATGAACAAACTTAAATGTAATTAAATTTTTGTTATTACCAATTAAATCATATAGTGGTACCTTCACAATGAGCATGTCTTTTCGCATGTAGTATCATGTGATTTTTTAACAAGTGCATCATGTATAAATTGATGTGTGTCAAGAGAAAACTTACCCTGAATCCAGTAAAGCTGATTGTGTTAACATGACATGTGTAACACCCTAAGGGTATTACCGTAACTATGCTTAAGATTTCTAGAGATGTGAAAGTTAAAAATATTTTTACAATAATCTCATGTGGAAGCTAATAGATAACCATATAAATACCACTTGTTCTAATATATTATTTAAATACAACTTACTTCTCGTAACATTTACATTATACAACACATAAGGAAAATACATAGAAATATAAAATAACTACACTACATCTTCCATGACAAGGCTCTATGCTCCAACAATATACACCATCATTTGTTTCCTAAAAAAAGGAACTTAAAGGGTGAACTGTAATGTCTTAGTGAGTTCTCTAAGAATTCTAAGGTTGTGTCATACCCTAATTTCGTCCGGGGACCTTTGCTTGATGACATGCGACTTTTCTTTGGTCCTTGTGAGGTGCTTGGCACCCATCATTAGGCAATTTGTGAAATTCCGGGACATGCCGGAAAACCAAAAAAAATATTGATGCACAATCTGTAAGGTTCCGTGACACACCGGAAATCAAATGGAAGCATCGTTGCACAGTTAGTGAGGTTCCGTAACATTCCGTAAGTCAAAAAGGGGATGATTATGTAATCCACAAGGTTCCGTAACATTACGGAAAGAAAACAAGTATCGTTACGAAACTCATAAGTTTCCGTAACTTTACGAAAAAAGAATCACCAAAAAAAAGCAGAGGGGGTGTACTTAGTAAAAATGGGGGTGCAAATAGCAACCAGGCCCACTTGGGCCCTCCAGAAGATTCCTCCAGAAGGCTTTTGCTTCTAGAGGAAGCAACCTGGCTCGCCTGGGCGAGCTGAGCTCGCCTGGGCGAGCTGGGCGGCAACCATCGCCCCTATTTTGCTATAAATAGGGGAGGAAGTGAAGAAGAAAAGGGTTCAGCCCTTTAGGCACTTCTCTCTCTTTCGAATTTGCTTGGAAAAATTGTTTCCGTGAAGAAAATCTAAGCCGAGGCGCTTCCGAAACATTTCCGTAACGTTTTCCATGAAGAATTTCGCAAAGGTTTCAACCGTTCTTCGACGTTCTTCATTCGTTCTTCATCGTTCTTCGATCTTCAACGGGTAAGTACCTCGAACCAAGCTTTTCGATTCATTCTATGTACTCATGGTGGTCCACATTGTGTTTCGTGTATTTTTATTCTCATTTCATTTACTTTTTACACCCCTTTTGACGTGCTTAAGCCATTTTACTTAAGTCATTTCTCACTTAACTTAAAAATAAAATAAATTTCCACCGATCGTTTGAATTGTATTATCCGTTAACTTCGGTTAAAATAAATTCCGACCGTTCGGTCGTGCCGTAACCACGTTGGAAATCAAAAAGAGGTAAAAAATAATATAATAATAAGAAAAACATCTTTTTAGTAAAATAAAGCGAAAAATCAATCGGACGTTTTCTCTTTGGGATTTCTCATTCTTAACCGAATTGACTAATAACTAAAGTGAAACTAAGGCTAAAATCAACTCGCCTAGTCAAGCTCGTCCATAAAAATAGGTTTTTGAAGTTTGTCATTTCAATTTCTTACTAAGTAAAATGGATCATTTTTAAGGTCCAACGCCTTAAAATGATCACCTCTTAAGTAAAAAAGAATCACTTGATAAGAAAGAACTACGTAGGTCTGATTTCCTCATCGCAATTGAGGAATACGTAGGAGCAAAGGGAAACACCCTTGTCGACCACAAAAAGAGAAAAATATAAAAAGGGTATAAAAGATATAAAGACATAAAAAGGGAACATAAAAATCAAAGTCACGTTCGCACATTCGATTAAAGGCTGTCGTCCCTTGGGACGGACGTGTGGGGTGCTAATACCTTCCCCGTGCGTAAATACAACTCCCGAACCTTTCACTAAAAGTTCGTAGATCGCGTCTTTTCCGGTTTTTCTGACGTTTTCCTCAAATAAACGTTGGTGGCGACTCCGCGCGTATTCCTTTCGTGGAACACGCATCCCGCGAGTCACGCGTCGCCCTATACCGAAGGGTAGGTTGCGACAGTTGGCGACTCCGCTGGGGACTGTTTTTAGAGAGTTAGGCCATTTAATCTTGTGCAATGTTTTACCATGACTTATCCCTTTGTTGGTTTCCCTTCATTATGTTCTTGTGTATATAAACTCTTTATTGCTTTTAGTGCGTTTTAAAATGTATGCATGAGATAAATATTTATTCATTTGATGAACACAAACACCAACACTATTTGCACACACTGTGAGTGAAAAAGGGCCCTATACCCGGGTTCATGGGAACATAAGGAGCGGAGGTGAATCTGTGATCATGCTAGGTCTCCGACTTGCTTGATTACAGTGAACCCTCATCTAGAGCTTTTCTCTTTGAAAACTTATTGTTGCTAGTAGTCCCTACTGCTGCAATATGTTCTTCGAAGAGAATGATACCTCTAGAAACTATCAAAAGAGATATGACTACCTTGGGGGTTATCACTAAATGCCTAGTTAGTTCTCTCCCTTATAGGTCCCTTAAATAGGGGCACGGAGCAAACGCGCTGCGTGCCATTTTTCACACTGCCATGCACAAGTATCATATACCCTTTTGCTTATATTTGTTTGTGAATATTGTCATACTATGTACATCCCCGTGTTGTGCCTCTCGCATATGCATCATGCGTGGGTTTTGTCTTTGATCCCCTCACTTTAGCAAACCGACAGAGGGTCCGTATCGCCTTCTTAAAAACATACGTTGGGTGCCATGCTGCCCAAACGTTGTATCCAAGAAGGGGACAATTTCTCGGGCTCCCGTATTCGTAAATTGCATCTGTGTCATATGCATTTCTTCATGCATTCATCCATTCCACCCATGATAGATGTCGGAGTTTTGATTCGCACTAGATTTTATTTCACTTTAGTAAAACATGGGATCAAGTCAAAAGCCTTCGCTTAAAAAGAGGTTCTAGCAAGTCAAAATCAAGAGCTTAGTGGTCACTAGTTTACGAGAGTTGGGGCAATTAATGGGTCAACTTCAACGGCAAGCCTTCCGCAAAGCCTATGGTAAGATTTGGGACCTAGCTAGGGTAGAAGTCTCCATGGAACCGATTGCATCCCTTTCCCAATATTATGACCAGCCCCTAAGGTGCTTCACATTTGAGGACTTCCAGCTAGTGCCGACTGTGAAAGAGTTTGAAGAAATCCTGGGATGCCCACTGGGAGGAAGGAAGCCATATCACCATCTAGGTTCTATCCTTCCACGACAAGAGTTGCCAAGGTAGTGAAAATCTCAGCACAAGAGTTGGACCAGGTAAAGCAAAACAGGAATGGGGTAGTCGGAGTACCAAGGAAGTGTTGGAGGAAAGGGCAAAGGCCTTGGAAAATCAAGGCAAATGGGCTTTCTTTTATTGACATCTTGGCGCTTTTGATCTTTGGAGTTGTCCTCTTTCCGAATATGGAAGGGTTAGTGGACCTAGCAGTGATTGACGCTTTCCTCGCCTTTCATCATGGCAAGGAAAGCCCGGTCGTCGCCATTTTGGCCATGTATGACACGTTCGACCGGGGATGTGAAAAGAGTGGCGCAAGAATTGTTTGTTGTGCACTGGCTCTCTATGTGTGGCTGGTTTCACACCTTTTTCTCCAACAAGGTAGGCCCGTCTATCCGCTACAACGTCACCGCTCGCGCGTCGAACAAGGAAAGGCGAACTGGGACCAACTCTTGGCTAGCATGGAGGGGCGTCTGTTAATTTGTTCCCTCGCTAGAAGGAAGGAAGAATCATGATTCTATCTTCATGTGAAGGATGTCCAAATGTTCCCTTGATGGGAACAAGGGGTTGTATTAATTATAATCCCGTCCTCGCCATAAGACAGCTTGGCTACCCCATGAGAGGAGTGCCATCAGACGAAAGCATCACGCCTTTCATCGCACGGGGTTTCAGTGACCACAACGCGAGGGTACTCCAAGGAGTTCGCAAGGCATGGGATGCGGCGTGAAGAAAGGACAGAGAGCTTAGGGGAAGCAGTAATGGGATCATCGGCGGCTATCATAAGTGGCTGAGAGTCCGGACACAAGGATTGGATTGGCTCCCAAATCTAAAGACTGTGAGAGACAGTGAGGTTAAAGCTTCGGAAGAAAGTGATGAGGTACAAGCCTTAAAGGCAAAGCTTGAAAGAGCCCGGGTAGTCAAAGAGAAGTTCAAGTCCATAGCCATCAAAGTATGAAGAGAGTATGATGAACTAAGGGACGTCAATATGGCCACCGATGAAGCCTTGGAATGAGAAACCAAGAAGGCCCGAAAGGAAAAACACGACCAAAACAAGTTTTGAGGGGCTTTATAGGGCAGCAATAGTGAGCTCAAGCTCCGAAGAGGTGAAAGGAATCATCACGGGTCAAAGGCATGATCTTGAAGGACGAGCTAAAGGCTTGCCTTAGGTCGAAAAGAAATTTATCCCAACAGTTAAGCGAGACTGAAGGGAATATGTGGGCCATCATCGATAAGTGCAAAGAGAAGCTAAATCTAGCGGCGACTCACGAGCAAAGGCTAGAGGATGAGTACGCCAAGATATCAGCAGAAAGGGAAGCAAGGGAAAGGGTAATTGATTCATTGCACCAAGAGACAACAATGAAGATGGACCGATTTGCTCTTACTTTGAACAGGAGTCAAGAACTTCCCCGATTGCTAGCCAAGGCCAAAGCAATGGCGGACACCTACTCCGCCCCCAAGGAGATCCACGGACTTCTCAGCTATTGTCAGCATATGATAGACTTAAGCGACCATATGGTTAGAAACCGCTAGGAAGTTTGTATTGTCGCTCAGATCTTGACTAGTTATAACTTTCTGAATAAAATGAGTTTATCCCACGTTTTTACTCCAAAAATCAGTGCGAATCAAGTCACTCCCGCATTTTATCTCTAGCATGCATTGTATGTTGGTCTCGTCCTTTGTCACGGGAAGTCGAAAGGTCCATATCACCTTCTTAATTGTACACATGGGGCACTGCGCCCCCAAATGCGCAAGTAAGAAGAGATAATTTTCTGAGCTCTCGTGTCCGTAAAATGCATTCATATCATGCATCGCATAAGCATCTCTTCATAACATCATAATGAACATATCGTTCCTGCATTTGTCCGTTATCATATTCCAGCCTCACATTTTGCACGAGTCATGGCATCATCATGCATATGCGTTCAACAAACTTTTTGATCTGCAAAATTGCATACCATTTGTTTTCGTGTTTGCTCATCCTTGTGTTTTCCTCTACAAAAACAAAAAAAGGGGAAGCGTGAAACTTCACACTACATTCTTAGTTGCATGTGTTAGGCACCATGAGCCAACCATGTTGGGATCATAAACCCATTTCTAAAAAAAAAAAAAACACACAACAACAAAACAAAATAATTGAACATGGTACCTAATGCATGGTTAACTAGGAAATGGTGTTTCTTCGGGCATCTCAATTTCATAATTACATTTTCCATGCATAGCTTAAAGTATGCCCGAGTCATTCATCCCTATGAGATGTTGTTGAAGTATTGGCGATCAGAATTGCCATTCCTTGGATTATAGGGTTGAACCAAGCTCATGCTTTTACAAAAAGGTTCATTAAGTCAAGTTGAAATATGGAAGTAACCGTCTTGCAAAATTGGGGCAAAAGATGAATCGAATCACATCACTGCTTCGTCTACTGCCAAACATATTTAGGATTGTTGATGTCCTTGTTACTTCCAGTTTCACCTTGACAAAGATGTCATGGACCATGTTGAAAATCTAAATTGATTCAACCCCATATCCTGCGTAAAAATTCGCAATACTTCAACTGTACATCATTCGCATGCATCCATGCTTTTCATTGGTTGCATTGCTCATTGCATTCTTTCCTTGAAAAATAAAATAAAATAAAAGAGAACTTAATCATTGTTATAAAAAAGAAAAAAAACACATGTTTTACGGTGCCCTCACCGAACTCGTGCTAGAGCTAGAGTAATGGGTGAAGCAGAGGAGGTGCAAGAGAAGATGAAGGCCGACATGGAGGCCATGAAAGAGCAAATGGCCACAATGATGGAGGCCATGATGAGCATGAAGAAGATAATGTAAGTCAATGCGGTTATAGTTGCCGCTACTAGCGCTGTCGCTAAGGTGAACCCGATGCTCCTATCTGGCCTCAAGCAAATGAATCATCCAACCTCAAATATGGTAGGCAAAGATTTGGGAAGTACGGGCGGCCCCCCATTATGCGCAAATTCAAAACAAGCATGCCTTCCCACCATATGGCTGACCTCCCAACTATACACCACCCAATGTGGCATACACTCTCAATGAAAATCTCAATAACTCCACTCCGATACTCATTGAGAACCAATAACCTCAATCTGATCAGGCACATATCTCTCAAACCATGGGGGAGACACATGAAATTCCCCACCACAATCTAGCTGACTTCGAGCCTTGGCTCGGATATGCCACTGAAGGGCAAGCAGTTGGTGGTATACCCTTTGAAAACACTTTGGAGGGCCCTCAGTTTCGCCCACAACCACAACCATTGCATTTTGCAGTGGGAAGAGCCCCTCCTGCTATGGCCGAAAAGGGAAAGGCGGATCATCTAGAGGAAAGGCTCAGGGCCATTGAAGGAGGTGAAGATTATTCCTTTGCTAATCTAGAAGAGTTGTTCCTAGTACCCAATATCATCACCCCTCCCAAGTTCAAGGTGCTGGACTTTGACAAGTACAAGGGGACTACTTGTCCCAAGAACCATCTAAAGATGTATTGTCAGAAGATGGGGGAATACGCAAAAGATGAGGAATTGCTGATACATTCCTTCCAAGAAAGTTTTACTGGGGTAGCTGTAACCTGGTACACTAACTTGGAATCTTCCCGAGTCCATTCTTGGAAGGACCTAATGGTTGCCTTTGTTAGGCAGTATTAGTACAATTTTGATATGGTTCTGGATAGGATGCAACTACAGAACATTTGCAAAAAGGGGGACGGATCTTTCACTGAACACGCCCAAAAGGTGGAGGGATCTGGTGGCCCAAGTGGTACCCCCAATGATGGAAAGGGAGACGATGATCGTGATGGTAGACACATTATCGATACTCTACTTTGAAAAGATGGTGGGCTACGCACCCTCAAAGCTTTGCGGATTTGGTCTTCGCCAGTGAAAGGATCGAAGTGGATCTGAAAAGAGGAAAATTTAATCATCCTGCTTGGACGAATGAGAAAACTGGGGCAAAAAGGAAGGAAGGAGATGCCCATGCCGTCTCTTCAACACCCGCGTGGGTCAAACCCCAGCAAACACCTCATGGTACCCATCAGTACGCGCAACATCACCCGAGCTTCTCGGCTCATACCGGGAACGCCTCTAGTTCAACACCCGTGCAGCCTAAGGCACCCACCCAGAGGGAAGCTCCCCAAGTTCCAACTCCGAACACGACTCGCCCGGCCAGTAATTCCAACACGACAAGGAACTTCCCTCCGAGGCCATTTCAAGAATTCACCCCACTCCCAATGACGTACGAAGACCTCTTGCCATCCCTCATCGCCAATCATTTGGCCGTGGTAACTCCCGGAAGGGTCCTCCAACCCCTTTTCCCAAAGTGGTATGACCCTAATGCAACTTGCAAGTACCATGGGGGTGTCCCGGGACATTCCGTTGAAAAATGCTTGGCCCTTAAATACAAGGTCCAACATTTGATGGATGCTGGATGGCTGACCTTCCAAGAGGATCGGCCCAATGTGAGAACCAACCCGCTCGCCAATCATGGAGGGGGAGCAATTAACGCCGTTGAGTCCGATAGACCGCGCAAGTCTAAACCTTTAAGGGATGTGGCAACCCCTAGGAGGTTTATCTTCGAGGCCCTACAAAAGGGAGGTGTGATTCCCCATAGTGGGTGTAAGGAGGATTCCTGTTTGCTACATTCCGGCGAGCTGCATGACATGGAGACGTGTTTGGGAGTAGAGGAGTTGTTACAGCGGATGATAGATCAAGGTCAACTGGAAGTCGGCAGTGAAGGAAAAGAAGAACAGCATATATGCATGCAGTCCACGGATGGGAGCAGTGTTGCGAAGCCCAAACCCTTGGTGATATACTTCACTAAAAGCGCAGCTTCGCAAAAGCCCGGACACCCCTTAGTAGCCAAACCTGTTCCTTTCCCGTACCAAAATAGCCACGCAGTCCCATGGAGATATACACCTCCGAGGGAGAAGGAAGAAGAAGCCACCGACGTCAGCTCGTTGTCAGCTAAAGTAACAAATATCACGGGACTGAGTGGTGTGACCCGTAGTGGTCGTGTGTTCGCGCCTCCGGACCTACCAGTCCAACCCGCGGACGTCAAGGGAAAAGGAAAAGTGGTGGAGGAACAAGATGGCGAAGCCTCCCACGCTTCGAATAAAGATATTCTGGCAAAGGGCCTCCCGGAGAAAAAGGATGGTAAAAAGGAGGTGTCGCTAGAGGAAGCCAGCGAGTTCCTCCGTATAATTCAGCAGAGCGAATTCAAGGTTATCGAACAGCTCAACAAAACCCCGGCCAGGGTCTCGCTGTTGGAGTTACTTATGAGCTCCGAGCCTCATCGGGCTCTGCTAGTAAAAGTTCTGAACGAGGCCCATGTGGCCCAAGATATCTCGGTAGAAGGTTTCGGAGGGCTGGTCAACAATATCACTGCCAACAACTATCTTGCCTTCGCCGAAGAAGAAATCCCCGCCGAGGGGAGAGGGCATAATAAGGCTTTACACGTATCAGTCAAGTGTATGGACCATATCATAGCCAAGGTGCTCATCGATAATGGTTCCAGTTTAAACGTGATGCCTAAGAGCACTTTGGAGAAATTACCATTCAATGCTTCCCACTTAAAGCCGAGTTCAATGGTGGTTCGTGCCTTCGACGGCACTCGCTGAGAGGTTAGGGGAGAGATCGATCTCCCAGTACAAATAGGCCCTCACACCTGTCAAGTCACCTTCCAAATAATGGATATTAACCCCCCCTACAGCTGTCTGTTGGGGCGCCCGTGGATCCACTCAGTGGGAGTTGTGCCCTCTACACTCCACCAAAAGTTAAAATTCGTAGTGGAGGGGCATTTGGTCATCGTGTCAGGCGAGGAAGACATCTTGGTGAGCTGCCCATCCTCTATGCCTTATGTGGAAGCCGCAGAGGAATCGTTAGAAACCGCTTTCCAGTCTTTTGAGGTGGTAAGCATTTCCTCTGTGGACTCCTTCTCTGGGCAGCCTTGCCTGTCCGATGCAGCAGTAATGATGGCCCGAGTTATGTTGGGGAACGGTTACGAACCCGGAATGGGTTTTGGCAAAGACAACGACGGCATAACTAGCCTGATAAATGCCAAAGGAAATCGTGGGAAGTATGGTTTAGGCTATAAGCCCACTCAGGCAGATATGAAGAGAAGCACCGCGGGAAGGAAAAGCAGTGGCCAAAGCTCGCAGTTGAGACAAGAAAGTGAAGGTAGCCCGCCCTGCCACATAAGCAGAAGCTTTATAAGTGCAGGTCTGGAAGACAAAGGTCAAGTGGTCGCAATATGCGAAGATGATGTTCCGAGTACATTGGATTTGGTACGACCATGCCCTCCTGATTTCCAGCTGGGAAATTGGCGAGTGGAGGAACGCCCCGGCATTTACGCAACGAGCATAATGTAAACCTTTACGGTTTTAAAAGCTCTATAGTTGGGCCTAGTGATGCAATCCTACCCCGCAAGGGCATTGGCTAGAAGACTCCAAGTAGATTGGGCTAGAGATCCAAGGAAAGGCCCTAGGGTTCTCATGAGCCTTAGGGTAGATTTCGAGCCCATGGGCTAAGTATGAGCCCACTTATCTTTGTAAATATTAGAATAGGTTTTTCCTTCGTCTAGGCCTTGTATTTTGGCCATTCTAGTAGTATAGGGTTTTAGCCTTGTATTTCGGGGCATTTTGAGTTGTCTTTGTAATAAGGACTTTTTTTTTTATTTTCATGTTTTTTGTCATGCGGGTGAGCCTAGCTATTATAGGGGGTGTGTAGCTAAGCTCTAGCTTCTCATCTCAAGGAGGTGAGCTTAGCTATTAGAGAGGTATGTGTAGCTAAGCTCTAGCTTCTTTAGGAATCTTCTTAAGGAAGCTTCTCAAGGAGGTGAGCTTAGTTATGAGAGGGGTGTGTGTAGCTAAGCTCTAGCTTCTCAAGGAAGTTTTCTCAAAGAAGCTTCTCAAGGAAGTTTTCTCAAGAAAGCTTCTCAAGGAAGCTACCTAGTCTATAAATAGAAGCATGTGTAACACTTGTTGTAACTTTGATGAATGAGAGTCTTGTGAGACATACTTCAAAGTTCCACTTCTATACCTCTTTTATTCCTTCAATTTCGTGCTCCCCCCTCTCTCTTTCTCTCCCTCTTTCTTTTCCTCCATTGAAGCATCCTCTCCAAGCTTCTTATCCAAGGCTCATCTTGGTGGTGAAGCTCCTTCTTCCATGGCTTATTCCTTAATGGATGGCGCCTCCTCTCACCTATTTTCCTTTGTCTTCCGCTGCATCTCCATGGTGGAAAATCACCATTAATGGACCCCATTGAAGCTCAAATATCCAGCCTCCATAGAAGCCCCACAAGCAAGCTTCCATCAAGTGGTAATCAGAGCACAAGAGCTTCAAGTAGGTGCTCCTTAAACCTCCATTAATTTTTTTTCTTTGCCTTCTCTTCCATTGTTGTTTCTTAATTTTTCTCCATGTATCTCCTCACATGTCTTGTTCTAAATGTTGTTAACATGATTCTTTAGAGTTTCCACCGATTAAACTTGCTATAGAAGTTAGATTTGATTTTCTATGGTTCAAACTTCTTGTTCTTGTTCTTGAACCATGAATTGTGTTGAGTTTAGGTTCCTTTGAGTTTTGTCTTGTTATTTTTTGTGGCTGAAACCTAAACCATAAAATTCTTACAAAAATATTAAAGTAGAAGAAAACCTCATAAATCTAGAGTGACTTGTTCACCTATTGTAGTTTTGTCATAGAAGTCATGTCTAGTCATGAAACTTGTCACATAAGATTTCTTATGTTGTGCTGAATTTTATTTTCTTGTTTCTTTGTCTAACTCATTTGTTCATGAGTGTATGAAATTCTTTTAGCCTATTATTTTATTTGAGTCAAATCTTTCATGTTAATTAGTCCTTAACATGTTCATGCAAAATTCTTAGAGAGTCTTTGATTGTGAACCTTTTCTTGAACTTTTAGGTTTCTTTATGATTGTGTCTATTGTGAATTTGAGTTTTGGTGATTGAATTGCTGGCTGAAATGTTGATCCTAAGTGAATATTGAACTCAGAAAACTGTGGTAAACAATCCTAGTGAGTTCAACATACATAGGAAGGTTGAAAGTAAGCCCAAGGCAATCAATATACCATGCTTAAAGAAACAAATCGCTGGTGCTGGCAGCTTGGGCATACAAACTTGTAAAAATTACTGAGAATTGGTTACTTCGAATTTTGAGCTGAAATTTTTACTGAATTTTCTAGACATCTGGAAAAAAGTTATAAAAAAAGAAACAAGTGATTTGGATAAAAGGGAAAAATACGAAAAATCGCACAAGTTGGCAGGAAAATCAGTATCCAGAAAAAAAAAAAGGTGAAAGGGAAAGGTGCTTGTTGTTTTGGCTCAAAATTTATTCTATAATTGGAAATTTCAATTCAAAATTAGTGTGAAGACAAGTGCCAAAGCTAGAGTTTTGTTGAGTCTTTTTTTTTTCAGTTTTTTTTACTCTACTCTAGAGCCATTCTAAGTTTCTCTTTGAGTCCTAGCTTGCTTCTATGTCCTTTTCATTGCTTTAATTGTTGAATAATCCTTGAAAAATTGTCTTGTTAAAACTCCATTGGTTTAGCTTTCATTTCATTTTTTTTTTTTTGGTCTTTGGTTATTGCTTGTCTCTTTGTTTCCTTGTTTGTGGGTTGCCATATAGGGAATTGGAAGGAGGATTGGTGCCATCCCTTGAAGAATTTGAGTCCAGAAGCAAGGGGCCAACCACCTTAAGAGCTATTGGACTAAGAAGCACTCCAAATTGAGTGAATCACCAAAGAGAGAACAACCACCAAAATTGAGGACCGTTTTGTAATTTGCAATTTACTTACCTTCATTGCTTTCAAGTTTTTGTAACAAAAAGGCCTTTCATTGGAAGTGTGTTGGGAGCCTCCAATAGGTTACCAAACTTCCATTTGTGTGTAATAATTTTAGGCAATTTTTGCTTAGGATAGTGAGTGTTTTGTTGGGAACCTTGAATGTGGTCATCCAAACACTCTTAGGATTCACCTAGTTTACATTTCTTGCTTACTTTCATAGCTTATTTCTTTTACCTTCCATTGTCAAATCGCCTAGATAGCTTGCATTTTACCAATTAGTTTTTTTTTTACCTTATCTTTCACACCTCTTTTAGTGTTTATCTTGGCTAGTTTCAACCATAGTTTCTTTTACCTTTTGTTTTCAAACCTCCAACAAGAAAGAACCACAACTTAGGAACCAACATGAGTCATCATTCATCTAATGTTAATGGCGAGGGTACTAGTCATAAAGACCCTTTATCTAGAATCTTAGATGAGTTGAGTTCCCTCAAGTTATGGAAAGAAAAACAAGAGAGAAAAGAAAAAGCAAAAAAAAGAGTGGAAGAAATAAGTCAAGATGAAAGAAAGAAAATAAGAGAGGAAGAAAGAAGAAAAATAATGAAAGAAATGAAAAGAGAAAAACATGCCTCCTATAGTAGTCATAACTCTTGCAAGAGCCTAAGTGAAGAACTTCGTGACTATTACGAAGGAAGGCATATGTCACATCTTAGACCTCACTCCCATAGAAGAGAAAAGGAAAGAAAGCCTCAAGAGGCTAACATTAACCTCTCATACTTCCATGGGAAGGACAATGTAGAGGCTAACTTAGATTGGGAAATAAGGGTAGAGCAACAACTTAAAAAGAAGTCTACTTCAAAATCTTATGGCTCTCACTCTTATCCAAAGAAAGACCAAGGTCAAGGCATCTTAGGGGTGACACCTTCTAAGCCCAAAGATGATAAGGGGAAGGCAATAGAAAAGCAGGCCCCTAAGGCTAGTATGCAAGAGAAAACTAGCTCTATAAAGTGCTTTAAATGTCTTGGAAGAGGACACATTACTTCGCAATGCCCCACCACAAAAACCATGATTATGAGGGGCCAAGACATTTATAGTAGCCAAGATGAGGCTACTACTTCACCTTCCTCTAGTGAAAGTGAAGAAGCAAAAGGGGAAGAATCTAGTGAAGAAATCTACCCCCAAGAAGATGGACAACCATTAGTGGTTAAAGAGAAGTGTAAGGAGGTAAGTGTCTCCTCCAAGAGGTTAGCTAAGAAGGAAACTCATTTTATAATAAAGACAAACATTAAAGAAACTTTCCCTCTTAGAAAACCTCCACATTTTCTCTTTTGTAAAAAGACACTTGCTAGCATTGCAACACCTCTTGGGCTTGAGTTTATTCCTCAAGTAAAGAAGTTGTTGGATGAGGGTTTGGTTCGCAAGAGCTTAAATCCTTGTGCTTTTTTGGTGCCCAAAATAGGTATTATTAGGCACCAAGTCCCTAAAATAGGTGGTATGATGAATGTTTTGAGTGGTGCAACCCTCTTTTGTAAAATCACTCGTACACCTAACATCTTCATGGTGTGTGTACATAGGGACCCATTAGGTAGGTTTGTTCTTATTTTTAGTTTCAATACAAACTTAGGTACTCATATGGGACACCTTAGGTTTGTCATACTTTTTGGTAGGAATAATCAATATGAAAATACAGAAAAAGGTATGTTTTATTGCGTTACTTTTCTTAATTTTTCAAATAGTGATCAACGGGTTCCCATGAACCCTAAGAGAATAAAGGTCATTCCTGAGTGGCTCACTCCACCAAGTATAAGAAAAATTTGGGGCATCCATGACTTAACAAACTTTTACAAAAGGTTTGTCCCATATTTTTCTATACTTGTAGCACCACTCATTGAGTTGGTGAGAAACCATGTTCCTTCATGGGAAGATGCCCAGGAAATGAGTTTTCAGACCTTACCTTACTTCAACATACCAAACACCACTAATACATGTGTTTTTTTTCTTTTTACAGGTGTTGAGGGAAGGAGCCCAGAGTATGAAGAACCTCGGGATTTGAGGTCAAATCCTTTCCAAGGTGGAGGGAATGATGCAATCCTACCCCGCAAGGGCATTGGCTAGAAGACTCCAAGTAGATTGGGCTAGAGATCCAAGGAAAGGCCCTAGGGTTCTCATGAGCCTTAGGGTAGATTTCGAGCCCATGGGCTAAGTATGAGCCCGCTTATCTTTGTAAATATTAGAATAGGTTTTTCCTTCGTCTAGGCCTTGTATTTTGGCCATTCTAGTAGTATAGGGTTTTAGCCTTGTATTTCGGGGCATTTTGAGTTGTCTTTGTAATAAGGACTTTTTTTTTTTATTTTCATGTTTTTTGTCATGGGGGTGAGCTTAGCTATTATAGGGGGTGTGTAGCTAAGCTCTAGCTTCTCATCTCAAGGAGGTGAGCTTAGCTATTAGAGAGGTATGTGTAGCTAAGCTCTAGCTTCTTTAGGAATCTTCTTAAGGAAGCTTCTCAAGGAGGTGAGCTTAGTTATGAGAGGGGTGTGTGTAGCTAAGCTCTAGCTTCTCAAGGAAGTTTTCTCAAAGAAGCTTCTCAAGGAAGTTTTCTCAAGAAAGCTTCTCAAGGAAGCTACCTAGTCTATAAATAGAAGCATGTGTAACACTTGTTGTAACTTTGATGAATGAGAGTCTTGTGAGACATACTTCAAAGTTCCACTTCTATACCTCTTTTATTCCTTCAATTTCGTGCTCCCCCCTCTCTCTTTCTCTCCCTCTTTCTTTTCCTCCATTGAAGCATCCTCTCCAAGCTTCTTATCCAAGGCTCATCTTGGTGGTGAAGCTCCTTCTTCCATGGCTTATTCCTTAATGGATGGCGCCTCCTCTCACCTATTTTCCTTTGTCTTCCGCTGCATCTCCATGGTGGAAAATCACCATTAATGGACCCCATTGAAGCTCAAATATCCAGCCTCCATAGAAGCCCCACAAGCAAGCTTCCATCACCTAGGCTTTAGAGTTTTTCCTTTTGTTAAGGCTTTGTGTCTTTTCTTTTTGAATTTATAATACAAGGATCTTTCTTCATCTGTTCCTACGTCTCTACCCATTCTCATTCATTTGCATGTTTACTTCTTTTTCTGAAATGACAGATCCGATGACGAGTCCCCCGAAGGTACTAATACCTGGGACCCGCCTATCGACTTCGAGCAAGAAATGAGTCAAACGGAAGATGAAGGAAACGAGGATGTGGGACTTCCCCCAGAATTAGAAAGAATGGTCACCCATGAGGACCAAGAAATGGGACCTCATCAAGAAGAAACAGAGCTGGTAGACTTAGGAATTGGCAGTGGAAAAAGGAAAGTAAAGATAGGTACAGGTATTACCGCACCTATCCGTGAGGAATTAATAATCCTGCTAAAGGACTACCAAGACATCTTTGCTTGGTCATACCAAGATATGCCCGGTTTGAGTTCTGACATTGTACAACACCGATTACCTCTAAATCCTGAGTGTTCCCCGGTAAAACAGAAACTGAGAAGGATGAAGCCCGAAACATCCTTGAAGATAAAAGAAGAAGTGAAGAAGCAATTTGACGCTGGATTTCTGGCCGTTGCTCGGTATCCAGAGTGGGTTGCCAACATCGTACCGGTCCCTAAGAAAGATGGGAAAGTACGAATGTGTGTGGATTATCGGGACCTGAATCGGGCCAGTCCCAAGGACAATTTTCCTTTACCACACATCGATATCCTCGTAGATAACACGGCCAATTTCGCTTTATTTTCCTTCATGGACGGTTTCTCTGGTTACAATCAGATAAAGATGGCGCCCGAGGATATGGAAAAGACTACCTTCGTCACCTTGTGGGGGACGTTCTGTTACAAGGTGATGTCCTTTGGACTCAAGAATGCCGGGGCAACTTATCAACGGGCCATGGTAGCTTTGTTCCATGATATGATGTGTGGCGTCCCTAAATTAATGACTGGTTTAATAGTAATAATTTAAATAACAAAAAAACCATGATAATTTATTTTTCTTCGTTTTCTTTTTCATTTCTTTCTCTTTTCACCATAACTAGGTTTAGAAGGAAAATCCTCACTATAAAGTCCTGAATGGCCAGTTCACAACTCTACTCGGAGTCATTTCTTTCTTACCGCTCATAATTCTCTAAATTATTTTGCTGTTTCAAAAAGAAGAATATACCAGCCATTACTTTAGGTCGTCACGTGAAAATAAAAGGATAAAGTACAGTCGGTAAATTCTTTTACAAATAAAGTTGCTAATGCTTTCTTTTCAAATAACAAGATCGATCATAAATGCAATCATCATTTAAAGCTGTCCAAAATATGGGAGTTTTACAAAATATATAGTGTCATCCAGAGCAAAGGTGTCCATAGTGGTGGCTTCAGCCACATGTATACAATCATCAAATGCCTATACATCAGGTCTACCCATACAAAAACAAAAGAGTAAACCTAACAGTTAGTCCTAGATACACCCACCCTCAAAAGTATACAAAACTAATCCAAAAAAAGCTGTCCACTAGGATGAAGAGCCCCCGCTGATCGCCATCTCCCTCGGGCCGCTATCCTCCGTAGAGTCTGCCTCAGATGCCGACATGACTTCCTCGGGAGAATCCACCTCGAGAAGTGGATCCTCACCACCCTCTAGAAAGTCAAGGGCATCCACAGCAGGCTCAGGAGGTAGCTCCTCCAGGTCCTCCTCAGGGTCTTCCTCGGATGACGTTACCTCGATCACTTGAACGGGCTCCACTAGACGATATGGTGTAGGCGTGGGTAATATCCACTCCACAGTGCGCTGAAGCGTCCGTGCAGGTTCATCTGGATGCACCAAAGAAGTAGCCGTGAATCGAATGGTGCCCCGAAATCGGCACCTCGTGTTGCCTTCGAGGGTCTCCCAAGCTCCCTCTAGGCACTCCATCTCTACTCGATCACGGATTAGCTGCGCCGCCATCACGATCTACAATAAAGAAGAGAAAGGGGTAGACTCTTTCACAAGAATCTAACTGCGCTGCACACAATGCATCTCATAACCACTACATGACGTTAAAAGGAGTATCTTAAGGCTTTTCATCTCTGGTAATCGATTACACAACCTTGGTAATCGATTACCAGAGGCTAAACTTGAATTACACAGCCTCAGGACATGAAATATGCAATAATACACTGTGTAATCGATTACACATGCCTGGTAATCGATTACCAGTGACCCATTCCTCTGTGTAATCGATTACACAGGCTGGTAATCGATTACCAGAGGCTCTCTAAGTTTCCTGACTTCGTTTTTAAGCCTGGTAATCGATTACACCCCTTGGTAATCGATTACCAGAGACCATCTTAGCCTCCTGTCCTCAATTTTAAGCCTTGTAATCGATTACCCACCCTTGGTAATCGATTACCAGAGGCCACAATCCACATATTACACAAAATTCACAGCTGGCCAGCCACCACAAGCCTCCTTGCTTTGTGGTCTTGTTTTCCTTTTATCTGTTGACTGCCAGGAGCTCGCCTGCTTAGGTACATCACAGGTTCTCACTGACCGACTATGCCCGGGTTGGGTCGGGATTGGTCAAGCTTGGTTTTGGGCAATAGCACCCCACCTGACGTCCCCAAGGTCTCCTGACCCCCGCGACATATCTCCAGGTACCACTCTGTGGTCAACAATAAAAGCAGGAAGTTTCACCCTTCAACACTTCCTCATCTCAAACTTGTAGGATTATGGGGTACCCATCACATGTGGTACTAGGTGGCGATCGGGCGATGGTGCACAACAAGTTTTTCCACATCCACAATGCGCGCATAAACCCACCATCCCCTGTTGCCTACCTCCAACTGAGCTCACGTACTCCCACGTAGCCCATATCCTCGTTTCTCTCAACACCGGGTCCCCATCAATCCTCCCAAGCTTCCACAACATCCAAGCAAAACAACATTCAAACAGCACAAGCTATCACAGCCAAGCAAAACAGAGCAAAGGCAGAAAACTCTGCCAAAACACCAACCAAAAATCACAGCTTTTCCCACTCAAAGACCCCAGTAACAATTCCTTCGATCCAATTCGTAAACCGTTGGATCGACTCCAAAATTTTACTGGAAGTCTATAGTGCATAAGCCTACATTTTGACCGTTGGGATCTACCAGCAAACATCCAGAACTCATTCTACATTACTCTTTCCACAACCAGCAAATACATGGATTTTTCTGCACTTGTGCAGAATTCTGCTGCACAATTTTACAGCAAAATCTGCACAAAGAGCATATTTCGAAAACCACACTTCCCCTCATCCAATTTTGCCCAAATCAATTCCTACAAGTCCCAATTCATGTATCAATCATGTCTAACCCAAAATCAAGCTTCAAAACACAGCAACACGAAATCTAGGTGTCCAAAACCCCTCAATTCAATGGCTTTTCTAGGCTTGAAAGGTGGAATTTAGAATGAGGTAAATTTGGAGCAAACTCTCACCTCACACAAGTCTATAACATCAATCTAAACTTGCTCAAACTGGATTTACACCTAAATTTCCACCGAATCAAAATTTGACTCCTCAACACCCAATTTTGCCCTAGAAATGGCTCTTGGTTCACTTTGGTCATTTGTTTTTCTCTCTAGCTCAGCCTAACCTTTCTCACATGTCCTAAATGACATTTCAAGCTATTATTAACTCACTTTGACCTCCATTTATCACAGAATTCAGACTTAGCCTTCCAACTCTCAAAGTCTCACTCTTTTTCCACTCATAACATCACATTCTCACTTTCTAACCTTGGGTTAGTTCTACCCTTTGTCTCTAACAGATTTCCATCAGCAATTTCAGCATATAAACATCACAACATTCATCACAAAAACCCTAAAACAGAATGGGTATGTCTAATTCATCCAAACATGGCGATTTCAACAAGTTTTCAGCAAATGCCTTCACAAATAATCATCACACAGCAGAAAACTAACAAAACCACCCATCATATCTCCCAAAACCCCATACCCACGAAATTTAAGAGAGAAAGAAGTCCACCCAAACCTGGATTTTCGAAGTCCCACTCGTAGCCACGCACTTCACGACCCCGAAAATGCTCTCCTTTCACGATTTGGGGCAAAAATGATGGCCAAAGGTTGAAGCTTTGTGTGGAGCTTCAATGGAGAATGAGGGAGGAAGAAAAGCAACGTGAGGGAGAGAGAAAGCTGTCTGAAAAAATGAGGGCTGAGTGAAGAGAGAGAAAAGCTTTTTGGTTTTAAATAAAAGGTTTTCCTCTTTTTCTATTATTTTATTCAAGCTCTGCCACATGTCCCTATTTGATTGGAGCAAAAGGGCCCACTTTCTCTTTTTGACTGTGACCCATACTCAGTCACAAAAGTGAGAAAAAAATCTGACCTTTGAAACGCTAAAATCCTGCCTCGGTTTGCGTGCCGTTTCTCTGGTTCCAGTTTCTCGCGTTTCTCTGCGTCCGCCGGGGCCAGTTTTCGAAAGCAAGCAATATATATATCAAAACGCACAGAATAAAACCCCGAGCGTGGTTTAGAGGTTGGTTTCGTTAACTTTTAAGTCGCACGCAAAACGATGATTTTTAAACTAATTAATTAGGAATTAACCCATAACCTCCCAGTTATGGATTTCTCTTCCTTAATTAGTCTAACCCGCGTATCTTGCCCCTAGTATTCCTACCCTTACCAAGAACATATAGGCATAGACACTGAATAATACTTATATATATAATCATTCAAAATACATCGTTTCCAAAAATTCCGGGTAGAAATTTCCAGGGTGTTACAATACTCCCACCCTTTTAGGAATTTCGTCCCCGAAATTAACTACTCTATGAACAAACTTGGGTACAATTCTCTCATCCTAACTTCCAACTCCCATGTAGAATCACCCTCATCGGTTCCCCACTGCACCTTCACCAACGCGATCTCCTTTCCTCTCAACGACTTCGTCCTTCGGTCAGTGATCTCCTGAGGTTGTGCTCTATAGGTGAGGTTATCCTTCACCTGTACCTCGTCCTCTGCAAGAATATGTGATGGATCCGGGTTGTACCGTCTCAGTTGAGAGACATGGAACACAGGATGCAAATTCGATAAACTCGGAGGTAAGGCGATATGATAAGCTACAGGCCCAATCTTCTTCAAAATCTGATATGGACCTAGATACTTAGGTGTCAACTTCCTAGCTTTAAGAGCCCTTCCGACTCCGGTTATGGGAGAAACCTTCAAAAACACATGTTCTCCTTCCTGAAAATATAGTGGTTTCCTCCTTCTATCATAATAGCTCTTCTGCCTATCCTGAGATGCTTTTATCTTCTCTCGAATCAACCTCACTTGTTCATTAATCTGTTGTAGCATTTCAGGTCCAAGAAGTACTGCTTCTCCATCATCGTACCAACAAATAGGAGTTTTACACTTTCGTCCATATAAAGCTTCAAAAGGAGCCATACCAATACTGGCTTGGTAGCTATTGTTGTAAGTAAACTCAATCAATGGCAAACAATCCATCCAGCTACCTTGTTGCTCTATAATACACGCCCGAAGTAGATCCTCTAGAGTCTGAATGGTTCGTTCAGTCTGACCATCTGTTTGAGGATGATAAGCTGAACTAAGCTTCAGCTTTGTCCCCAAGGCTTCATGTAGACTCGTCCAAAATCGCGAAGTGAACCTCGGATCCCTGTCAGATACAATACTAGAAGGAATTCCATGCAACCTTACTACTTCCTTGATGTACAACTCCACTAGCTTTTCCATTCTATACTTCATATTCACCGGAATAAAATGAGCAGATTTGGTGAGTCGATCTACTATGACCCACACGGCATCATGCCCACGACTAGTCTTGGGTAAACTAGATACAAAATCCATAGATATGCTCTCCCATTTCCATTCCGGAATCTCCAAAGGCTTCAATTCTCCCGATGGTCGCTGGTGCTCAACCTTAGCCTTTTGACATGTCAAACATCTTGCTACATATTCAGCTACATCTTTCTTCATGCCATGCCACCAAAAACTTCTCTTCAAATCTTGGTACATCTTAGTCATTCCTGGATGGAAACTAAGACGACTTTTATGTGCTTCCTCCAAAATCTTAACTTTCAAATCATCTAGAGATGGCACACATATCCTCCCCTTGAATCTAATTAATCCGGTTGTATCCTTCTCAAACTCCACATCCTTATCCCCCATTACATCTAACACCTTGCCTTGCAAAAACGGGTCATCCTCTTGAGCCTTGCGTATGTGATCTACGAATTCATTGGTAATCTGCAACGCTCCCACAAATAAGCTCTTTGGTCGCATCTCGATTGCTAGATTCAGATCTCGGAACTCCTCTATCAATCTCTGCTCCAAACTCATCATAGTCGCAACATGTAAAGATTTCCGGCTTAGCGCATCGGCTACTACATTAGCCTTTCCTGGATGGTAGGAAAGTCCAAAATCATAATCCTTGAGGAACTCCATCCATCTTCGTTGTCTCATATTGAGTTCCTTCTGATCGAACAAGTATTTGAGACTCTTGTGATCACTGAAAACTTCAAAGCAAGTACCGTATAAATAATGCCTCCAAATCTTTAAGGCAAAAACCACCGCTGCTAGTTCCAAGTCATGAGTCGGATAGTTAACTTCATGAGGACGTAATTGACGTGAAGCATACGCCACTACTCTTCCCTCTTGCATCAACACACACCCCAAGCCTTGCCCGCTTGCATCGCAATACACTTCAAATGTTCTTTTAGGGTCGGGCAAAATTAACACTGGAGCTGTCGTCAACCGCCTCTTCAACTCTTGGAAACTTTGCTCACACTTCTCATTCCAAACAAACTTCTCATTCTTACGAGTCAACTTAGTTAGGGGCAATGCCAATTTAGAAAATCCTTCAATGAATTTTCTATAATAACCAGCTAACCCCAAGAAACTTCGAACCTCCGTTGGAGTTGTCGGTTGTTGCCACTCCATAACCGACTCCACCTTGTTTGGATCCACCGCAACCCCATCCTTAGAAATCACGTGCCCCAAGAACTGCACTTTCTCCAACCAAAAGTCACATTTTGACAATTTGGCGAACAACTTCCTATCCCTCAGGATATGCAACACAATCCTCAAGTGCTTCTCATGCTCCTCCTTATTCCTTGAATACACTAGGATATCATCAATAAACACAACCACAAATTGGTCCAAGTAATCATGGAATATACGGTTCATATAGTCCATGAAAATAGCCGGAGCATTAGTCACTCCAAATGGCATGACTAAATACTCGTAGTGCCCATACCGAGTCCGAAACGCAGTCTTTGGGATATCTTCCTTCTTAACTCGGATTTGATGATACCCCGATCGCAGATCGATCTTCGAAAATACCGTCGCTCCCCTCAATTGGTCAATCAGATCATCTATCCTTGGTAGAGGATATTTGTTCTTGATAGTGACCTTGTTTAACTGCCGGTAGTCTACACACATCCTCATACTTCCATCCTTCTTTTTAACCAACAAGACCGGTGCTCCCCATGGTGATGCACTTGGACGAACAAATTGTTTGCTCAAAAGATCCTGCACTTGTGCCTTCACCTCTGCTAGTTCTACCGGAGACATTCTATAAGGCGCAATCGACACTGGATTCGCCCCAGGCACCAAGTCAATAATGAATTCCACTTCTCTCTCAGGTGGCAATTCACAAATATCATCCGGAAAAACTTCTGGAAATTCTGACACCACCGGTATACAACTAACTTCAGCGTCCTCTTCCACATACATAGAGAACAACACCATGTAAGTTCGAACATCCCCCGTTCCTTCGTTGGCTGCATCCCCTTTCAAAGATTCACTTGGAACTACATCTCCACCAAACACTAGCATCTTCTCCTTACAGTCTAGAAAGATATGGTTAGTAGATAACCAATCCATCCCCAAGATCACATCTAGATGAGCTAAAGGTAGGCAAATCAAGTCCGCCATAAAAGATCGACCCTCAACAATTATAGGACACTTCAAACACACCCGAGAGGTGGTTACAGGCTCGCTCGTCGGAGTAGACACCACCATATCATATGGTAACTCCGTCGCACATAACCCCGACCTCTCCACACATGCATGAGATATGAAAGAATGTGTGGCACCTGAATCATAAAGTACATCTAGTAGTTTATCAGCAATCAAACACTTACCCCGTATCAAATCGTCGGAGGCAGCCGCTTCTGAGCCACTCATAGCAAATACCCGAGAGGGTACTTTTGGTCTTCCACCACTAATGTTGTTGTTGCTAACATTACCGCTCCTTGTGGAATTAGTGGGTCCACGATTGACGGTGTTGGAATTGGCAGTTACCGTCGGTCTCCCCGGTCACCCTACATTCTCGAGCATAATGGCCCACCTTGCCACACACATAACAACGGTTCTCCTGTGTCTGCTGGAGCTGTGGGCAATTCCTCTTAAGATGCGGTCCTCCACACTGAAAGCATTGTACCCCAGTCCCCCTTGACTGGCTCATGTTGGAGGCAGCCATAGGTTGCTTCCCCTTGTTGCTAGCATACGGCTTCATCCTCTTGTTACCATTCCCCCTAAAAGGATGGTTTCTCTGAGGTCCTCCAACGCCTCTAGTTTGCCTCTCCTTCATCTTATCTTCAAAAATCCTGCACTTTGTCACCAACTGATTAAAATCCGTAATCTGCATATAACTAACCGCCTGTTGGATCTCCAACCGAAGCCCATTCTCAAACTGAGCACACAGATCTTCCTCATTCCGAGCATCTTGGTATTGAGGCCAATACTGCAGAAGCTCATTAAACTTAGCCGTGTACTCCCCAACAGACATGTTTCCTTGCTTCAAATCCAGAAATTCCCTCGCCTTCCGCTTCCTGAGATCCCGTGGGAAGTAATTCTCCAGGAACTTGTCCTTGAAGGCATTCCAAGGAATCACGCCTCCAGGTGCAACAAATGAAGGCTTCACGAACTTCCACCAATTTTCAGCCTCCCCTTGGAGCATAAATGTCGCATAAAGAACCTTATGCTCCTCAAGGCAACCCATCGCCTCGAAAATCTTTTCCGTCTCAGCTAACCACAACCTAGCACCTTCCGGATCATAGTCTCCACTGAACTTTGGCGGGTGGTTCTTACGGAAAGCCATGAGTCCCCGATACTCCGCCGGCTCCACATCCAGAAAACTAACAAAACCACCCATCATATCTCCCAAAACCCCATACCCACGAAATTTAAAGAGAGAAAAGAAGTCCACCCAAACCTGGATTTTCGAAGTCCCACTCGTAGCCACGCACTTCACGACCCCGAAAATGCTCTCTTTCACGATTTGGGGCAAAAATGATGGCCAAAGGTTGAAGCTTTGTGTGGAGCTTCAATGGAGAATGAGGGAGGAAGAAAAGCAACGTGAGGGAGAGAGAAAGCTGTCTGAAAAAATGAGGGCTGAGTGAAGAGAGAGAAAAGCTTTTGGTTTAAATAAAAGGTTTTCCTCTTTTTCTATTATTTTATTTTCAAGCTCTGCCACATGTCCCTATTTGATTGGAGCAAAAGGGCCCACTTCTCTTTTTGACTGTGACCCATACTCAGTCACAAAAGTGAGAAAAAATCTGACCTTTGAAACGCTAAAATCCTGCCTCGGTTTGCGTGCCGTTTCTCTGTTCCAGTTTCTCGCGTTTCTCTGCGTCCGCCGGGGCCAGTTTTTCGAAAGCAAGCATATATATATCAAAACGCACAGAATAAAACCCGAGCGTGGTTTAGAGGTTGGTTTCGTTAACTTTTAAGTCGCACGCAAAACGATGATTTTTAAACTAATTAATTAGGAATTAACCCATAACTCCCAGTTATGGATTTCTCTTCCTTAATTAGTCTAACCCGCGTATCTTGCCCCTAGTATTCCTACCCTTACAAGAACATATAGCATAGACACTGAATAATACTTATATATATAATCATTCAAAATACATCGTTTCCAAAAATTCCGGAAAATTTCCAGGGTGTTACAATACTCCCACCCTTTTAGGAATTTCGTCCCCGAAATTAACTACTCTATGAACAAACTTGGGTACAATTCTCTCATCCTAACTTCCAACTCCCATGTAGAATCACCCTCATCGGTCCCCACTGCACCTTCACCAACGCGATCTCCTTTCCTCTCAACGACTTCGTCCTTCGGTCAGTGATCTCCTGAGGTTGTTGCTCTATAGGTGAGGTTATCCTTCACCTGTACCTCGTCTCCTCTGCAAGAATATGTGATGGATCCGGGTTGTACCGTCTCAGTTGAGAGACATGGAACACAGGATGCAAATTCGATAACTCGGAGGTAAGGCGATATGATAAGCTACAGGCCCAATCTCTTCAAAATCTGATATGGACCTAGATACTTAGGTGTCAACTTCCTAGCTTTAAGAGCCCTTCCGACTCCGGTTATGGGAGAAACCTTCAAAAACACATGTTCTCCTTCCTGAAAATATAGTGGTTTCCTCCTTCTATCATAATAGCTCTTCTGCCTATCCTGAGATGCTTTTATCTTCTCTCGAATCAACCTCACTTGTTCATTAATCTGTTGTAGCATTTCAGGTCCAAGAAGTACTGCTTCTCCCATCATCGTACCAAAAATAGGAGTTTTACACTTCGTCCATATAAAGCTTCAAAAGGAGCCATACCAATACTGGCTTGGTAGCTATTGTTGTAAGTAAACTCAATCAATGGCAAACATCCATCCAGCTACCTTGTTGCTCTATAATACACGCCCGAAGTAGATCCTCTAGAGTCTGAATGGTTCGTTCAGTCTGACCATCTGTTTGAGGATGATAAGCTGAACTAAGCTTCAGCTTTGTCCCCAGGCTTCATGTGACTCGTCCAAAATCGCGAAGTGAACCTCGGATCCCTGTCAGATACAATACTTAGAAGGAATTCCATGCAACCTTACTACTTCCTTGATGTACAACTCCACTAGCTTTTCCATTCTATACTTCATATTCACCGGAATAAAATGAGCAGATTTGGTGAGTCGATCTACTATGACCCACACGGCATCATGCCCACGACTAGTCTTGGGTAAACTAGATACAAAATCCATAGATATGCTCTCCATTTCCATTCCGGAATCTCCAAAGGCTTCAATTCTCCCGATGGTCGCTGGTGCTCAACCTTAGCCTTTTGACATGTCAAACATCTTGCTACATATTTCAGCTACATCTTTCTTCATGCCATGCCACAAAAACTTCTCTTCAAATCTTGGTACATCTTAGTCATTCCTGGATGGAAACTAAGACGACTTTTATGTGCTTCCTCCAAAATCTTAACTTTCAAATCATCTAGAGATGCACACATATCCTCCCCTTGAATCTAATTAATCCGGTTGTATCCTTCTCAAACTCCACATCCTTATCCCCATTACATCTAACACCTTGCCTTGCAAAAACGGGTCATCTCTGAGCCTTGCGTATTGATCTACGAATTCATTGGTAATCTGCAACGCTCCACAAATAACTCTTTGGTCGCATCTCGATTGCTAGATTCAGATCTCGGAAACTCCTCTATCAATCTCTGCTCCAAACTCATCATAGTCGCAACATGTAAAGATTTCCGGCTTAGCGCATCGGCTACTACATTAGCCTTTCCTGGATGGTAGGAAAGTCCAAAATCATAATCCTTGAGGAACTCCATCCATCTTCGTTGTCTCATATTGGATCCTTCTAGATCGAACAAGTATTTGAGACTCTTGTGATCACTGAAAACTTCAAAGCAAGTACCGTATAAATAATGCCTCCAAATCTTTAAGGCAAAACCACCGCTGCTAGTTCCAAAGTCATGAGTCGGATAGTTAACTTCATGAGGACGTAATTGACGTGAAGCATTACGGTCTACCCATACAAAAACAAAAGAGTAAACCTAACAGTTAGTCCTAGATACCCCACCCTCAAAAGTATACAAACTAATCCAAAAAAAGCTGTCCACTAGGATGAAGAGCCCCCGCTGATCGCCATCTCCCTCGGGCCGCTATCCTCCGTAGAGTCTGCCTCAGATGCCGACATGACTTCCTCGGGAGATCCACCTCGAGAAGTGGATCCTCACCACCCTCTAGAAAGTCAAGGGCATCCACAGCAGGCTCAGGAGGTAGCTCCTCCAGGTCCTCCTCAGGTCTTCCTCGATGACGTTACCTCGATCACTTGAACGGGCTCCACTAGACGATATGGTGTAGGCGTGGGTAATATCCATCCACAGTGCGCTGAAGCGTCGTGCAGGTTCATCTGGATGCACCAAGAAGTAGCCGTGAATCGATGGTGCCCCGAATCGGCACTCGTGTTGCTTCGAGGTCTCCAGCTCCCTCTAGGCACTCCATCTCTACTCGATCACGGATTAGCTGCGCCGCCATCACGATCTACAATAGAAGAGAAAGGGGTAGACTCTTTCACAAGATCTAACTGCGCTGCACACAATGCATCTCATAACCACTACATGACGTTAAAAGGAGTATCTTAAGGCTTTTCATCTCTGGTAATCGATTACACAACCTTGGTAATCGATTACCAGAGGCTAAACTTGAATTACACAGCCTCAGGACATGAAATATGCAATAATACACTGTGTAATCGATTACACATGCCTGGTAATCGATTACCAGTGACCCATTCCTCTGTGTAATCGATTACACAGGCTGGTAATCGATTACCAGAGGCTCTCTAAGTTTCCTGACTTCGTTTTTAAGCCTGGTAATCGATTACACCCCTTGGTAATCGATTACCAGAGACCATCTTAGCCTCCTGTCCTCAATTTTAAGCCTTGTAATCGATTACCCACCCTTGGTAATCGATTACCAGAGGCCACAATCCACATATTACACAAAATTCACAGCTGGCCAGCCACCACAAGCCTCCTTGCTTTGTGGTCTTGTTTTCCTTTTATCTGTTGACTGCCAGGAGCTCGCCTGCTTAGGTACATCACAGGTTCTCACTGACCGACTATGCCCGGGTTGGGTCGGGATTGGTCAAGCTTGGTTTTGGGCAATAGCACCCCACCTGACGTCCCCAAGGTCTCCTGACCCCCGCGACATATCTCCAGGTACCACTCTGTGGTCAACAATAAAAGCAGGAAGTTTCACCCTTCAACACTTCCTCATCTCAAACTTGTAGGATTATGGGGTACCCATCACATGTGGTACTAGGTGGCGATCGGGCGATGGTGCACAACAAGTTTTTCCACATCCACAATGCGCGCATAAACCCACCATCCCCTGTTGCCTACCTCCAACTGAGCTCACGTACTCCCACGTAGCCCATATCCTCGTTTCTCTCAACACCGGGTCCCCATCAATCCTCCCAAGCTTCCACAACATCCAAGCAAAACAACATTCAAACAGCACAAGCTATCACAGCCAAGCAAAACAGAGCAAAGGCAGAAAACTCTGCCAAAACACCAACCAAAAATCACAGCTTTTCCCACTCAAAGACCCCAGTAACAATTCCTTCGATCCAATTCGTAAACCGTTGGATCGACTCCAAAATTTTACTGGAAGTCTATAGTGCATAAGCCTACATTTTGACCGTTGGGATCTACCAGCAAACATCCAGAACTCATTCTACATTACTCTTTCCACAACCAGCAAATACATGGATTTTTCTGCACTTGTGCAGAATTCTGCTGCACAATTTTACAGCAAAATCTGCACAAAGAGCATATTTCGAAAACCACACTTCCCCTCATCCAATTTTGCCCAAATCAATTCCTACAAGTCCCAATTCATGTATCAATCATGTCTAACCCAAAATCAAGCTTCAAAACACAGCAACACGAAATCTAGGTGTCCAAAACCCCTCAATTCAATGGCTTTTCTAGGCTTGAAAGGTGGAATTTAGAATGAGGTAAATTTGGAGCAAACTCTCACCTCACACAAGTCTATAACATCAATCTAAACTTGCTCAAACTGGATTTACACCTAAATTTCCACCGAATCAAAATTTGACTCCTCAACACCCAATTTTGCCCTAGAAATGGCTCTTGGTTCACTTTGGTCATTTGTTTTTCTCTCTAGCTCAGCCTAACCTTTCTCACATGTCCTAAATGACATTTCAAGCTATTATTAACTCACTTTGACCTCCATTTATCACAGAATTCAGACTTAGCCTTCCAACTCTCAAAGTCTCACTCTTTTTCCACTCATAACATCACATTCTCACTTTCTAACCTTGGGTTAGTTCTACCCTTTGTCTCTAACAGATTTCCATCAGCAATTTCAGCATATAAACATCACAACATTCATCACAAAAACCCTAAAACAGAATGGGTATGTCTAATTCATCCAAACATGGCGATTTCAACAAGTTTTCAGCAAATGCCTTCACAAATAATCATCACACAGCAGAAAACTAACAAAACCACCCATCATATCTCCCAAAACCCCATACCCACGAAATTTAAGAGAGAAAGAAGTCCACCCAAACCTGGATTTTCGAAGTCCCACTCGTAGCCACGCACTTCACGACCCCGAAAATGCTCTCCTTTCACGATTTGGGGCAAAAATGATGGCCAAAGGTTGAAGCTTTGTGTGGAGCTTCAATGGAGAATGAGGGAGGAAGAAAAGCAACGTGAGGGAGAGAGAAAGCTGTCTGAAAAAATGAGGGCTGAGTGAAGAGAGAGAAAAGCTTTTTGGTTTTAAATAAAAGGTTTTCCTCTTTTTCTATTATTTTATTCAAGCTCTGCCACATGTCCCTATTTGATTGGAGCAAAAGGGCCCACTTTCTCTTTTTGACTGTGACCCATACTCAGTCACAAAAGTGAGAAAAAAATCTGACCTTTGAAACGCTAAAATCCTGCCTCGGTTTGCGTGCCGTTTCTCTGGTTCCAGTTTCTCGCGTTTCTCTGCGTCCGCCGGGGCCAGTTTTCGAAAGCAAGCAATATATATATCAAAACGCACAGAATAAAACCCCGAGCGTGGTTTAGAGGTTGGTTTCGTTAACTTTTAAGTCGCACGCAAAACGATGATTTTTAAACTAATTAATTAGGAATTAACCCATAACCTCCCAGTTATGGATTTCTCTTCCTTAATTAGTCTAACCCGCGTATCTTGCCCCTAGTATTCCTACCCTTACCAAGAACATATAGGCATAGACACTGAATAATACTTATATATATAATCATTCAAAATACATCGTTTCCAAAAATTCCGGGTAGAAATTTCCAGGGTGTTACAATACTCCCACCCTTTTAGGAATTTCGTCCCCGAAATTAACTACTCTATGAACAAACTTGGGTACAATTCTCTCATCCTAACTTCCAACTCCCATGTAGAATCACCCTCATCGGTTCCCCACTGCACCTTCACCAACGCGATCTCCTTTCCTCTCAACGACTTCGTCCTTCGGTCAGTGATCTCCTGAGGTTGTGCTCTATAGGTGAGGTTATCCTTCACCTGTACCTCGTCCTCTGCAAGAATATGTGATGGATCCGGGTTGTACCGTCTCAGTTGAGAGACATGGAACACAGGATGCAAATTCGATAAACTCGGAGGTAAGGCGATATGATAAGCTACAGGCCCAATCTTCTTCAAAATCTGATATGGACCTAGATACTTAGGTGTCAACTTCCTAGCTTTAAGAGCCCTTCCGACTCCGGTTATGGGAGAAACCTTCAAAAACACATGTTCTCCTTCCTGAAAATATAGTGGTTTCCTCCTTCTATCATAATAGCTCTTCTGCCTATCCTGAGATGCTTTTATCTTCTCTCGAATCAACCTCACTTGTTCATTAATCTGTTGTAGCATTTCAGGTCCAAGAAGTACTGCTTCTCCATCATCGTACCAACAAATAGGAGTTTTACACTTTCGTCCATATAAAGCTTCAAAAGGAGCCATACCAATACTGGCTTGGTAGCTATTGTTGTAAGTAAACTCAATCAATGGCAAACAATCCATCCAGCTACCTTGTTGCTCTATAATACACGCCCGAAGTAGATCCTCTAGAGTCTGAATGGTTCGTTCAGTCTGACCATCTGTTTGAGGATGATAAGCTGAACTAAGCTTCAGCTTTGTCCCCAAGGCTTCATGTAGACTCGTCCAAAATCGCGAAGTGAACCTCGGATCCCTGTCAGATACAATACTAGAAGGAATTCCATGCAACCTTACTACTTCCTTGATGTACAACTCCACTAGCTTTTCCATTCTATACTTCATATTCACCGGAATAAAATGAGCAGATTTGGTGAGTCGATCTACTATGACCCACACGGCATCATGCCCACGACTAGTCTTGGGTAAACTAGATACAAAATCCATAGATATGCTCTCCCATTTCCATTCCGGAATCTCCAAAGGCTTCAATTCTCCCGATGGTCGCTGGTGCTCAACCTTAGCCTTTTGACATGTCAAACATCTTGCTACATATTCAGCTACATCTTTCTTCATGCCATGCCACCAAAAACTTCTCTTCAAATCTTGGTACATCTTAGTCATTCCTGGATGGAAACTAAGACGACTTTTATGTGCTTCCTCCAAAATCTTAACTTTCAAATCATCTAGAGATGGCACACATATCCTCCCCTTGAATCTAATTAATCCGGTTGTATCCTTCTCAAACTCCACATCCTTATCCCCCATTACATCTAACACCTTGCCTTGCAAAAACGGGTCATCCTCTTGAGCCTTGCGTATGTGATCTACGAATTCATTGGTAATCTGCAACGCTCCCACAAATAAGCTCTTTGGTCGCATCTCGATTGCTAGATTCAGATCTCGGAACTCCTCTATCAATCTCTGCTCCAAACTCATCATAGTCGCAACATGTAAAGATTTCCGGCTTAGCGCATCGGCTACTACATTAGCCTTTCCTGGATGGTAGGAAAGTCCAAAATCATAATCCTTGAGGAACTCCATCCATCTTCGTTGTCTCATATTGAGTTCCTTCTGATCGAACAAGTATTTGAGACTCTTGTGATCACTGAAAACTTCAAAGCAAGTACCGTATAAATAATGCCTCCAAATCTTTAAGGCAAAAACCACCGCTGCTAGTTCCAAGTCATGAGTCGGATAGTTAACTTCATGAGGACGTAATTGACGTGAAGCATACGCCACTACTCTTCCCTCTTGCATCAACACACACCCCAAGCCTTGCCCGCTTGCATCGCAATACACTTCAAATGTTCTTTTAGGGTCGGGCAAAATTAACACTGGAGCTGTCGTCAACCGCCTCTTCAACTCTTGGAAACTTTGCTCACACTTCTCATTCCAAACAAACTTCTCATTCTTACGAGTCAACTTAGTTAGGGGCAATGCCAATTTAGAAAATCCTTCAATGAATTTTCTATAATAACCAGCTAACCCCAAGAAACTTCGAACCTCCGTTGGAGTTGTCGGTTGTTGCCACTCCATAACCGACTCCACCTTGTTTGGATCCACCGCAACCCCATCCTTAGAAATCACGTGCCCCAAGAACTGCACTTTCTCCAACCAAAAGTCACATTTTGACAATTTGGCGAACAACTTCCTATCCCTCAGGATATGCAACACAATCCTCAAGTGCTTCTCATGCTCCTCCTTATTCCTTGAATACACTAGGATATCATCAATAAACACAACCACAAATTGGTCCAAGTAATCATGGAATATACGGTTCATATAGTCCATGAAAATAGCCGGAGCATTAGTCACTCCAAATGGCATGACTAAATACTCGTAGTGCCCATACCGAGTCCGAAACGCAGTCTTTGGGATATCTTCCTTCTTAACTCGGATTTGATGATACCCCGATCGCAGATCGATCTTCGAAAATACCGTCGCTCCCCTCAATTGGTCAATCAGATCATCTATCCTTGGTAGAGGATATTTGTTCTTGATAGTGACCTTGTTTAACTGCCGGTAGTCTACACACATCCTCATACTTCCATCCTTCTTTTTAACCAACAAGACCGGTGCTCCCCATGGTGATGCACTTGGACGAACAAATTGTTTGCTCAAAAGATCCTGCACTTGTGCCTTCACCTCTGCTAGTTCTACCGGAGACATTCTATAAGGCGCAATCGACACTGGATTCGCCCCAGGCACCAAGTCAATAATGAATTCCACTTCTCTCTCAGGTGGCAATTCACAAATATCATCCGGAAAAACTTCTGGAAATTCTGACACCACCGGTATACAACTAACTTCAGCGTCCTCTTCCACATACATAGAGAACAACACCATGTAAGTTCGAACATCCCCCGTTCCTTCGTTGGCTGCATCCCCTTTCAAAGATTCACTTGGAACTACATCTCCACCAAACACTAGCATCTTCTCCTTACAGTCTAGAAAGATATGGTTAGTAGATAACCAATCCATCCCCAAGATCACATCTAGATGAGCTAAAGGTAGGCAAATCAAGTCCGCCATAAAAGATCGACCCTCAACAATTATAGGACACTTCAAACACACCCGAGAGGTGGTTACAGGCTCGCTCGTCGGAGTAGACACCACCATATCATATGGTAACTCCGTCGCACATAACCCCGACCTCTCCACACATGCATGAGATATGAAAGAATGTGTGGCACCTGAATCATAAAGTACATCTAGTAGTTTATCAGCAATCAAACACTTACCCCGTATCAAATCGTCGGAGGCAGCCGCTTCTGAGCCACTCATAGCAAATACCCGAGAGGGTACTTTTGGTCTTCCACCACTAATGTTGTTGTTGCTAACATTACCGCTCCTTGTGGAATTAGTGGGTCCACGATTGACGGTGTTGGAATTGGCAGTTACCGTCGGTCTCCCGGTCACCCTACATTCTCGAGCATAATGGCCCACCTTGCCACACACATAACAACGGTTCTCCTGTGTCTGCTGGAGCTGTGGGCAATTCCTCTTAAGATGCGGTCCTCCACACTGAAAGCATTGTACCCCAGTCCCCCTTGACTGGCTCATGTTGGAGGCAGCCATAGGTTGCTTCCCCTTGTTGCTAGCATACGGCTTCATCCTCTTGTTACCATTCCCCCTAAAAGGATGGTTTCTCTGAGGTCCTCCAACGCCTCTAGTTTGCCTCTCCTTCATCTTATCTTCAAAAATCCTGCACTTTGTCACCAACTGATTAAAATCCGTAATCTGCATATAACTAACCGCCTGTTGGATCTCCAACCGAAGCCCATTCTCAAACTGAGCACACAGATCTTCCTCATTCCGAGCATCTTGGTATTGAGGCCAATACTGCAGAAGCTCATTAAACTTAGCCGTGTACTCCCCAACAGACATGTTTCCTTGCTTCAAATCCAGAAATTCCCTCGCCTTCCGCTTCCTGAGATCCCGTGGGAAGTAATTCTCCAGGAACTTGTCCTTGAAGGCATTCCAAGGAATCACGCCTCCAGGTGCAACAAATGAAGGCTTCACGAACTTCCACCAATTTTCAGCCTCCCCTTGGAGCATAAATGTCGCATAAAGAACCTTATGCTCCTCAAGGCAACCCATCGCCTCGAAAATCTTTTCCGTCTCAGCTAACCACAACCTAGCACCTTCCGGATCATAGTCTCCACTGAACTTTGGCGGGTGGTTCTTACGGAAAGCCATGAGTCCCCGATACTCCGCCGGCTCCACATCACGTTCCTGCACTAGAGTTTCCAGCACAGCGGTGATGCGGTCAAGGACATCACGGTTCTGATCCCTACCACGTCCTGCCATACCTATCCTGTAGGGAAAACTATTAGCACCCAAGAAATCCTAAGGAGAGAGTGTACCACACAGGCTATGACAGTTATAACAACATCCTTCTCTTTATACATACTTATACACACAACAATCCTACGAATCAGTCACACATCCATGCTCAAGACAATAAGGCAGAAATACACACAATGTGTGACTTAACGTCACTCCCCGAAACCTACTCCCAAGTTTTAGAGAAATACAGCATTCACACAGCAAGACCATAACAGGTTCACTAGAATCCAACTTTTGCTCTGATACCACCAATTGTGGCGTCCCTAAATTAATGACTGGTTTAATAGTAATAATTTAAATAACAAAAAAACCATGATAATTTATTTTTCTTCGTTTTCTTTTTCATTTCTTTCTCTTTTCACCATAACTAGGTTTAGAAGGAAAATCCTCACTATAAAGTCCTGAATGGCCAGTTCACAACTCTACTCGGAGTCATTTCTTTCTTACCGCTCATAATTCTCTAAATTATTTTGCTGTTTCAAAAAGAAGAATATACCAGCCATTACTTTAGGTCGTCACGTGAAAATAAAAGGATAAAGTACAGTCGGTAAATTCTTTTACAAATAAAGTTGCTAATGCTTTCTTTTCAAATAACAAGATCGATCATAAATGCAATCATCATTTAAAGCTGTCCAAAATATGGGAGTTTTACAAAATATATAGTGTCATCCAGAGCAAAGGTGTCCATAGTGGTGGCTTCAGCCACATGTATACAATCATCAAATGCCTATACATCAGGTCTACCCATACAAAAACAAAAGAGTAAACCTAACAGTTAGTCCTAGATACACCCACCCTCAAAAGTATACAAAACTAATCCAAAAAAAGCTGTCCACTAGGATGAAGAGCCCCCGCTGATCGCCATCTCCCTCGGGCCGCTATCCTCCGTAGAGTCTGCCTCAGATGCCGACATGACTTCCTCGGGAGAATCCACCTCGAGAAGTGGATCCTCACCACCCTCTAGAAAGTCAAGGGCATCCACAGCAGGCTCAGGAGGTAGCTCCTCCAGGTCCTCCTCAGGGTCTTCCTCGGATGACGTTACCTCGATCACTTGAACGGGCTCCACTAGACGATATGGTGTAGGCGTGGGTAATATCCACTCCACAGTGCGCTGAAGCGTCCGTGCAGGTTCATCTGGATGCACCAAAGAAGTAGCCGTGAATCGAATGGTGCCCCGAAATCGGCACCTCGTGTTGCCTTCGAGGGTCTCCCAAGCTCCCTCTAGGCACTCCATCTCTACTCGATCACGGATTAGCTGCGCCGCCATCACGATCTACAATAAAGAAGAGAAAGGGGTAGACTCTTTCACAAGAATCTAACTGCGCTGCACACAATGCATCTCATAACCACTACATGACGTTAAAAGGAGTATCTTAAGGCTTTTCATCTCTGGTAATCGATTACACAACCTTGGTAATCGATTACCAGAGGCTAAACTTGAATTACACAGCCTCAGGACATGAAATATGCAATAATACACTGTGTAATCGATTACACATGCCTGGTAATCGATTACCAGTGACCCATTCCTCTGTGTAATCGATTACACAGGCTGGTAATCGATTACCAGAGGCTCTCTAAGTTTCCTGACTTCGTTTTTAAGCCTGGTAATCGATTACACCCCTTGGTAATCGATTACCAGAGACCATCTTAGCCTCCTGTCCTCAATTTTAAGCCTTGTAATCGATTACCCACCCTTGGTAATCGATTACCAGAGGCCACAATCCACATATTACACAAAATTCACAGCTGGCCAGCCACCACAAGCCTCCTTGCTTTGTGGTCTTGTTTTCCTTTTATCTGTTGACTGCCAGGAGCTCGCCTGCTTAGGTACATCACAGGTTCTCACTGACCGACTATGCCCGGGTTGGGTCGGGATTGGTCAAGCTTGGTTTTGGGCAATAGCACCCCACCTGACGTCCCCAAGGTCTCCTGACCCCCGCGACATATCTCCAGGTACCACTCTGTGGTCAACAATAAAAGCAGGAAGTTTCACCCTTCAACACTTCCTCATCTCAAACTTGTAGGATTATGGGGTACCCATCACATGTGGTACTAGGTGGCGATCGGGCGATGGTGCACAACAAGTTTTTCCACATCCACAATGCGCGCATAAACCCACCATCCCCTGTTGCCTACCTCCAACTGAGCTCACGTACTCCCACGTAGCCCATATCCTCGTTTCTCTCAACACCGGGTCCCCATCAATCCTCCCAAGCTTCCACAACATCCAAGCAAAACAACATTCAAACAGCACAAGCTATCACAGCCAAGCAAAACAGAGCAAAGGCAGAAAACTCTGCCAAAACACCAACCAAAAATCACAGCTTTTCCCACTCAAAGACCCCAGTAACAATTCCTTCGATCCAATTCGTAAACCGTTGGATCGACTCCAAAATTTTACTGGAAGTCTATAGTGCATAAGCCTACATTTTGACCATTGGGATCTACCAGCAAACATCCAGAACTCATTCTACATTACTCTTTCCACAACCAGCAAATACATGGATTTTTCTGCACTTGTGCAGAATTCTGCTGCACAATTTTACAGCAAAATCTGCACAAAGAGCATATTTCGAAAACCACACTTCCCCTCATCCAATTTTGCCCAAATCAATTCCTACAAGTCCCAATTCATGTATCAATCATGTCTAACCCAAAATCAAGCTTCAAAACACAGCAACACGAAATCTAGGTGTCCAAAACCCCTCAATTCAATGGCTTTTCTAGGCTTGAAAGGTGGAATTTAGAATGAGGTAAATTTGGAGCAAACTCTCACCTCACACAAGTCTATAACATCAATCTAAACTTGCTCAAACTGGATTTACACCTAAATTTCCACCGAATCAAAATTTGACTCCTCAACACCCAATTTTGCCCTAGAAATGGCTCTTGGTTCACTTTGGTCATTTGTTTTTCTCTCTAGCTCAGCCTAACCTTTCTCACATGTCCTAAATGACATTTCAAGCTATTATTAACTCACTTTGACCTCCATTTATCACAGAATTCAGACTTAGCCTTCCAACTCTCAAAGTCTCACTCTTTTTCCACTCATAACATCACATTCTCACTTTCTAACCTTGGGTTAGTTCTACCCTTTGTCTCTAACAGATTTCCATCAGCAATTTCAGCATATAAACATCACAACATTCATCACAAAAACCCTAAAACAGAATGGGTATGTCTAATTCATCCAAACATGGCGATTTCAACAAGTTTTCAGCAAATGCCTTCACAAATAATCATCACACAGCAGAAAACTAACAAAACCACCCATCATATCTCCCAAAACCCCATACCCACGAAATTTAAGAGAGAAAGAAGTCCACCCAAACCTGGATTTTCGAAGTCCCACTCGTAGCCACGCACTTCACGACCCCGAAAATGCTCTCCTTTCACGATTTGGGGCAAAAATGATGGCCAAAGGTTGAAGCTTTGTGTGGAGCTTCAATGGAGAATGAGGGAGGAAGAAAAGCAACGTGAGGGAGAGAGAAAGCTGTCTGAAAAAATGAGGGCTGAGTGAAGAGAGAGAAAAGCTTTTTGGTTTTAAATAAAAGGTTTTCCTCTTTTTCTATTATTTTATTCAAGCTCTGCCACATGTCCCTATTTGATTGGAGCAAAAGGGCCCACTTTCTCTTTTTGACTGTGACCCATACTCAGTCACAAAAGTGAGAAAAAAATCTGACCTTTGAAACGCTAAAATCCTGCCTCGGTTTGCGTGCCGTTTCTCTGGTTCCAGTTTCTCGCGTTTCTCTGCGTCCGCCGGGGCCAGTTTTCGAAAGCAAGCAATATATATATCAAAACGCACAGAATAAAACCCCGAGCGTGGTTTAGAGGTTGGTTTCGTTAACTTTTAAGTCGCACGCAAAACGATGATTTTTAAACTAATTAATTAGGAATTAACCCATAACCTCCCAGTTATGGATTTCTCTTCCTTAATTAGTCTAACCCGCGTATCTTGCCCCTAGTATTCCTACCCTTACCAAGAACATATAGGCATAGACACTGAATAATACTTATATATATAATCATTCAAAATACATCGTTTCCAAAAATTCCGGGTAGAAATTTCCAGGGTGTTACATGATGCATCAAGAGATCGAGGTCTACGTGGACGACATAATTGCTAAATCTAAATCCGAGGAAGAACACCTTGTCAACCTGCGGAAGTTGTTCGAAAGGCTTAAGAAATATCAATTAAGGTTGAACCTCGCTAAGTGTACCTTTGGGGTCAAATCAGGGAAATTGCTTGGTTTCATTGTAAGCCAGAAAGGGATAGAGGTAGACCCCGAAAAGGTGAAGGCTATCCTTGAGATGCCAGAACCCCGTACAGAGAGGCAAGTCCGAGGTTTCCTGGGACGCTTGAATTATATTGTCAGATTCATATCGCAGCTCACCGCCATTTGTGAGCCGTTGTTCAAGCTCTTACGCAAAAACCAAACTGATCGCTGGAATGAGGATTGCCAAGAGGCTTTTGGAAGGATCAAGAAGTGCCTTATGAATCCTCCCGTGCTTATGTCACCAGTACCTGGAAGGCCTCTCATCTTGTACATGACAATCTTAGACGAGTCAATGGGGTGTATGCTCGGTCAACATGACGAATCCGGAAAGAAAGAGCGCGCTGTTTACTACCTAAGTAAGAAGTTCACGACCTATGAAATGAATTACTCCTTGCTCGAAATAACATGTTGTGCTTTAGTATGGGCATCCCATCGCCTAAGGCAGTACATGCTGAGCCATACTACCTGGTTGATATCCAAGATGGACCCGGTTAAGTACATCTTTGAAAAGCCAGCTCTCACGGGACGAATCGCCCGGTGGCAAGTCCTGCTATCCGAGTTTGATATAGTCTACGTCACCCAAAAGGCGATAAAAGGAAGCGCCTTAGCAGATTATTTGGCTCAACAGCCTCTTAACGACTATCAGCCCATGCATCCTGAATTCCTGGATGAGGACATCATGGCCTTGTTTGAGGAAAAATTGGACGAAGATCGGGACAAATGGACCGTATGGTTTGACGGAGCGTCAATCATTCTAGGCCATGGCGTTGGGGCAGTATTGGTCTCTCTGGACAATCAATGTGTACCCTTCACAGCCAGGCTAGGATTCGACTGCACCAACAACATGGCCGAATATGAAGCATGTGCCCTAGCCGTCCAGGCAGGGATTGACTCCAATGTCAAACTACTCAAGGTGTACGGCGACTCGGCATTGGTAATCCATCAGCTGAGAGGGGAATGGGAAACTAGAGATCCCAAGCTGATACCCTACAAAGCCTATATCAAGGAATTGGCTAAGACCTTTGATGAGATCTCCTTCCATCATGTTCCCCGCGAGGAAAATCAAATGGCGGATGCACTTGCTACTTTGGCGTCTATGTTCCAGCTAACACCGCATGGGGATCTACCCTACATTGAATTTTGGTGTCGTGGCAAACCTGCGCATTGTTGCCAAGTAGAAGAGGAACGGGACGGAAAGCCTTGGTATTTCGACATCAAGCGATATGTCGTAAGCAAAGAATACCCGCCCGAGATTGCCGACAATGATAAGAGGACATTGAGAAGGTTGGCAGCCGATTTCTTCATGAGCGGAAGCATACTATATAAGAGATTTCACGACATGACACTCCTGCGGTGTGTGGATGCCAGGGAGGCAAATCACATGATCGAGGAAGTCCATGAGGGCTCGTTTGGAACGCACGCCAACGGGCATGCTATGGCCAAGAAGATCCTAAGAGCAGGTTATTACTGACTTACCATGGAAAGTGATTGTTGTGTCCATGTGAGGAAATGCCACAAATGTCAAGCGTTCGCAGATAATGTCAATGCCCCACCACATCCTCTGAATGTCATGTCCGCCCCTTGGCCGTTCTCCATGTGGGGAATAGATGTCATCAGGGCCATTGAGCCCAAAGCCTCAAATGGTCATCGCTTCATCCTCGTAGCGATAGATTATTTCACCAAGTGGGTCGAGGCGGCTTCATATACCAATGTCACGAGGAGTGTGGTGGTCAGGTTCATTAAGAAAGAGATCATCTACCGATATGGTTTGCCAAGGAAGATTATCACAGACATTGGAACCAACCTGAATAACAAGATGATGGGGGAAATGTGCGAGGAGTTTAAAATCCAGCATCACAATTCCACACCCTACCGGCCAAAGATGAATGGAGCCGTGGAAGCGGCCAATAAGAATATCAAAAAGATTATCCAAAAGATGACCGTGTCATACAAGGATTGGCACGAAATGCTCCCATTCGCATTACACGGTTACCGAACTTCAGTGCGAACGTCAACTGGGGCAACGCCGTTCTCATTGGTATATGGGATGGAGGCTGTGTTACCGTTTGAGGTAGAAGTCCCGTCATTAAGGATCTTGGCAGAATCCGGATTAAAGGAATCCGAGTGGGCTCAAACGCGCTATGACCAGCTCAACCTCATTGAGGGTAAGCGCTTAACGGCCATGAGTCATGGGCGCTTATACCAGCAAAGAATGAAGAATGCATTCGACAAGAAAGTACGTTTGCGCAAGTTCCATGAAGGAGACCTTGTGCTAAAGAAAATGTCCCATGCTGTCAAGGACAATCGAGGGAAATGGGCCCCGAACTACGAAGGGCCTTTTGTTGTGAAGAGGGCTTTCTCCGGAGGAGCCCTGGTGCTTACCAACATGGATGGTGAAGAGTTACCTTCACCCGTGAATTCTGATGTCGTCAAGCAATATTATGCTTAGAAGCTGGGGCAATTAAGGATGTCGCTGCATGTTCATTATCTTTATGCGTTTTCTGGATTTCCCCCAGGGATTTCCCGTCTGCTGTATCTCTCGTTACAATCTTTCAAAGAAATGAACGTGGATTCGAGGCTTTAGTCCTCACGTTGGTTTCAAACCTTGCATTTGATTTGTGATCACCTGAGCCCTTCCGCTCAGTTCGTGGGATTCCCCAAGCGCTTAATTAAAATTGAACCTAAACCAACTTTTGCTAAGATTCGCTGCGTTTGAAAACATTCATGCATACGCATACGCATGCATATTGTTGTGGTAAGACAGGGGCAGGATCATCTTGAGCTACCTTCCGGGGTGAGGACCAAATGTGGACAGCAGAAACCAATCAAGGTAAGACAATGACGCGGTCAAGATTGGCCGAACCTGTTTGTTTATTACTTGCAGGTACTTAGGAACGGATGCAAGTGGGGATGGGGTCACGACTGACTGATCGTTGCCCTTTCTCTGCGCTAGACAAGCAGAGAACGTCGCTGCAAGGCAGCCCCGTATCCTTTGTATTCGCAGTTGTCTTACTATTTGTTTGTTTTAAAAATAAGTAATCAACGCCTAACTCTAACTTAAGTAAGTTCAAGTTAAGCATGACGCTAAACCATAAGGAAGGAGGGGACATGGTTAATGTTCCTCTCAAAAAAAAAAAATGCAGGTTAGCTCGCCTGGGCGAGCCATCCCTGCATCAAATTATAAGAATGACGAAAGGGGGGGCGTTTTTGCATTCAAAAACCTCTTTTCCCCCCTTTCAAAAGCCATACCCACGGGATTTACGAGTTTGCAGCCCTAGGGTCATCATTTTTCGCATTTTTTGATTCCGTTTCGCGCTTTTGTTCATTACCAACAAGTAAGTATTCTATCCCTAAGCTTTCTAGCTTTTCATTGGTGTATTTTGATCTCCTTTTGGTACTCTAAAATGTGGGAATGTGCTCAAATATGTGGGGCAATTTTGGTTTGTTTTCTTGCTTGATTGGGTTGGATTGGGGGTTTGTATGGGATGGCCCTAGGCCTATAATGCATTTTGAAACAATGGGACATGCCACATTGTCCCCGTTCTCTTGCTATTGATACCTAAACGCGCGCCCACCAAGTGTTCGGTGAAATGCCTCAATGGCGTTAGCGCGTGACTTTTGTAAGGAAACAACCCATGGGGCATTTTGGTTTGCACATATTTTCTATTTTCTGGGACATGCATTCATTGCCGAAAAAGGCTAGAGTAATTGCCCCACATATATCCTAGGCCTAGGAACCAAAGTCTTTATGCAAAAGAACACAAGAGGAGGTGCATGTTGGGTAAAGTTACTCTTTTTGGCCAGCAATCAGCTATGAGCCACGCTACAATAATTTCCCTACGCCTAGATGTTTAGGAATTTTGCTCATCATAAATGTTTAGGTTTAGAATAGGTAGCAAAATACCTTTGGCAATTTACACTTTGGATGTGGTAGCTAAATACTTGGATGTATGTACATATAATTTTTGGTAGTCAAAATGTCTCACAAAAATATATAAATATGTTGCATGTTATGTAAAGAAAATACCTTACAAAATCACCTTTTAATTTGAATACAATTTTAGTCGGCAAAAGAAAATATACTTGAATTTGCATGCGGCTTTAGGTAGTAAAAACACTTGAATAAAGCATGAAATGTAGCACCTTATTGTGTAGATAGCCAAGATTCATCATAAAGTTTGCATGTGTGCAACTTTTGGTAGCCAAGAGGCTTTGAGCATGCATGTATGTAAATTTAGCCAAGGAAATGCATGTGGTGTAGGTAGTACACCTTGGAAGTACATACAAATAATGTAGGTAACGAAAGTGCCTTGATTGTGCATGGGTGCATTTTTCTTAGTTAGAAGAATATCTTGTGCGAGTGAATGTTCGTAAGGAAATATGCGCATAAGCTTGTTCTAAATTTACATTGATGTTTGTATTTATTGGAGGAGGTTGTATGCCATTTTTGTTTTAAGAGTAGCATCCCTTGGTAAAACTAACTTTCCAAATGTTTGCCTTCGCAGGAAATGGCCCCGAGGAAGCTTGCCTCAAAGAGGTCCAGGAAGGATAAGGCGGCCGAAGGGACTAGTTCCGCTCCTGAGTATCACAGTCACCGCTTTAGGAGCGCTGTACACCAGCAGCGCTTCGAGGCCATCAAGGGATGGTCGTTTCTCCGGGAGCGACGCGTCCAGCTCAGGGACGACGAGTATACTGATTTCCAGGAGGAAATAGGGCGCCGGCGGTGGACATCACTGGTTACTCCCATGGCAAAGTTCGATCCAGAAATAGTCCTTGAGTTTTATGCCAATGCTTGGCCAACAGAGGAGGGCGTGCGTGACATGAGATCCTGGGTAAAGGGGTCAGTGGATCCCGTTCGATGCAGATGCTATCGGTCAGCTCCTGGGATATCCGTTGGTGTTGGAAGAGGGCCAGGAATGCGAGTATGGCCAGAGGAGGAACCGGTCTGACGGGTTCGATAAGGAGGCCATCGCCCAGCTGTTATGTACACCGGGGCAGGATTTTGCCCGGACTGCTGCAGGGAGGCGAGTGCGAATCATGCGCACCAACATGACCACCCTGACCCAGATATGGATGACGTTGCTCCTCAGCAACATCCTGCCCAGCGATCATAATTCCGACCTCCCCCTGCCGAAGTGTCAGCTGGTGTACGCCATCCTGACGCGGATGAGCGTCCATGTGGCTCAGTTAATCGCTGATGCCATTTATATTTTTGCAGGTACGGCGCCTACTAGGCACCCTTTGGACCCAGATAAGTCCAACAGGGCCCTGGGATTTCCCGCACTGATCACAGGACTCTGCCAGTCATTTGGAGTCCCCGTTGCACCTACCAAGGTAATTCGGCCGCCCATCACCCGGGCTTTTATTAAGAAGTACTGTACCCAGAGACAGGCTCAGGGTGATGCTCCACAGGCCGCGGGCGCGTCACCACCACCTCATCAGGCTGGCCAGGCTGGGGCATTTGACATGGAGCAGTATTTACGGCATTTGGTTCGCCAGCAGGCGGCCAACCACCGAGCACATGTACAGACCCATGATTGTCTGTACCAGATGAGCCTCAGCATGCAAGGCCAGGGCTTCGCTTCTTTTTCATGCCCTACTCCAGACTAGTTCAGGGCAGAGGTTGCATGGCCCGGAGATTGGCCCGAGGCCCAAGTAGGAGAGGCACCCCCAGAAGCTCCCGGCGATGGAGAAGAGGCCCACGAGGACGAGGAGATGGTCGATTTGCTTGACTTCTTGGGAGGGAGTGGAGATACATGACTGGGAGATCCCCAAGATTCATGTTTTCTTTCATATTTCTTTTATCATTTTTATGTTATGTTATTGTTTTGACTTGAGAGACTAATGTTTGTTTTTGTTGTTTCGATTGTCATTTGTACAACGCATACATTTTTGTTTGGATTGTTGCGTTAGTGTTTATATATCATTACTATCGATGATGTTTGAAATTCTGGAACCGTGTAGAGTTCTTCGTTTAGGAACATCGTCCAAAAATATATATGTAAAACAAACAAAAATCATGATAAAAATAAAAATAGAAAAGAAAAAAAAATGAAAGGGAAAAGAGAGCAAATGAGAAAAGAAGAGAGCAAGTAAAGAAAAAGAGAGCAAATAAGGAAAAATAAAGCAAGTAAGAAAAAAATGGGAAAAAGAGAAAAATAAGTTGTCTAGCTGAAAAACCAACATGCTTTTGAAAAGAGATGATTTCCAACTTTTCTTTGAAAAAAATTCATTGATCATAACCAATTTTTGGAAAATGTGTCTACACCTGAAGGGTGAATGCTGTGAAATTTCCCCGGACGCCCGAAATGGACTCGGATGAATGCACAAATTGATAAAAGAACATATTTTGGAAACATTGGGTTGATTTAAAATAGAGGAAATGAATCCTGAGCCCTAGCATCACATGACCATAAACATTTGACACTTGAGCGTCCACATAGGTGCATGCATGACCAGTTTTGCATAAAATTTCCAAATCATCATTTTTGCATTTGTGTCATGGAAATAATGTGGGGCATACCTTTTATCCTTGAACCAAACCAAACCCTGACATGTATCATGTCTAGCCATTCTACAAGTCTTGAGCCGAAATCTTGACTCACCATAATCCTTACCCTCGGAAGCAAGAAAAGGGAAAGAAGGAAAATTTCCAATCAAAGAGTGGGAGAAAGCAAAAAGAAACGAAAGAAAATTCCCAATCAAAGAGTGGGAGAAAAGCAAAAAGAAAAGAGAGAAAATTCCCAATCAAAGAATGGGAGAAAGAAAAAAAGAAGAAGAAAGGGAAGAAAGTCCCCGATCAAAGAAAACAGAAGAAATATGCAGAAAGGTCTTTGGACCGGACAATATCTGAACAATACAGAATTGTCACCAAATGAACAAAAAGAAGGAAAGGAAACCACGACCTAAAATGGTCTTCCCCCTTTAATTGCCAACCAAAATCTTGTGCGCTAGCGACTTTTTCGCCCCGCACTAAACAAAAACAGAAAAGGAAAAAAGTCAACAAAAAAATCAAAAGCCAAAAACACACAAAAGCCGAAAAACCCATCAAAAGAACCCATTCCCAAGGGAAGTCCTATTGATCCTTGATCACACATGTAATTTTTGATTTGATAGGAAATAAATTGCAAAGTTAAGTCATGACATATCTATGGTTCGAAATTAGGATAAAACACTTACCTGTGCGAGATTGATAAACTTTGAGTGGATTTCTTCTATTTTTGTCGAACCCAGTGTTTCCTCTAAATGGTCATTTAGAAACGAAATGCTAACATCCAAAATCTCATTTATGGTTATGGGGGATTTCATCAACATACTCTCCTTCCCCGGTAAACGCATTGTTTTTTTTCACTCAAAAAAAGCATATGCTGCTCTAATCAGTTGGAATATTTGTCTCTTTACTAAAGCATGTTTGCATTTTTAGTGAAGAAAACACCGAGACTTTTTCAAGTCTCACAAGTTATCCAGAACTACGTGGGTCTGAGTTCCTCATTGGAGGATACGTAGGAGCAAGAGCCTCGCTTTTGTCGACCGCATCGCTTTTTGTTACCATGACCCAAGAGCTGGTAGCCCGCGGAGACACCTTACGGTTATCCGCACCTCGTCATTCAGTGACCCCAAGTGTGATTGATGAGCAAAGGCCAGTGTGGTCATCTGCGCCCTTTCCGGAGATGTCAGCATCTTCCGGTGGAGACTTTTTTAAGTCTCACAAGTTATCTAGAACTACGTAGGTCTGAGTTCCTCATTGGAGGATACTTAGGAGCAAGAGCCTTGCTTTTGTCGGCCGCCCCATAATCTTTGTCATACTGACCCTGAGGTCATGTGACATGCACCCTTTTGTCATCCAGAGGCGGCGGGCCCGATGACATGCGGAGACAAAATTTGGTCATTCCGCACCCCTTTGCCATTTAGACACAGCCGTGCCCAATGGCGCGCAGAGACAAAAATTGGTCATTCTGCACCCTTTGTCATCCAGAGGCGGCGGGCCCGATGACATGCGGAGATAAAATTTGGTCATTCCGCACCCCTTTGCCATTTAGACACAGCCGTGTCCGATGGCGCGCAGAGACAAAAATTGGTCATTCTGCACCCTTTGTCATCCAGAGGCGGCGGGCCCGATGACATGCAGAGACAAAATTTGGTCATTCCGCACCCCTTTGCCATTCAGACACAGCAGTGTCCGATGGCGCGCAGAGACAAAAATTGGTCATTCTGCACCCTTTGTCATCTAGAGGCGGCGGGCCCGATGACATGCGGAGACAAAATTTGGTCATTCCGCACCCCTTTGCCATTCAGACACAGCTGTGTCCGATGGCGCGCAGAGACAAAAATTGGTCATTCTGCACCCTTTGTCATCCAGAGGCGGCGGGCCCGATGACATGCGGAGACAAAATTTAGTCATTCCGCACCCCTTTGCCATTCAGACACAGTCGTGTCCGATGGCGCGCATAGACAAAATTTGGTCATTCTGCACCCTTCGTCAATCGCGGCCGACAAGCCCGTTGACACGCGGAGATTTACATCATCTTCCGCACTCACAAGATTTGTCATACTGACTTTTGAGTCACGCTGACGGGCGGAAATACCCGAGTGGTTATCCTTATAAACATTCTTTTGCTATCTGTAAGACAGAACGCGTGATAGCATGCAGAGACTGACATCGTCTTCTGCACCTTTTGTTCCCTCGGGAACAACAAGTCATTTGCATGCGGAAATTTTATGGTCACCCGCGACTCTCGTCAACCGAGAGGAACGAAATTAGTGTCTTATCTTTACTTTCCTTTTATTTCCAATAAAAGACAAGTAAAGAGGGGCAACTGTCATACCCTAATTTCGTCCAGGGACCTTTGCTTGATGACATGCGACTTTTCTTTGGTCCTTGTGAGGTGCTTGGCACCCATCATTAGGCAATTTGTGAAATTCCGGGACATGCCGAAAAACCAAAAAAAATATTGATGCACAATCTGTAAGGTTCCGTGACACACTGGAAATCAAATGGAAGCATCGTTGCACAGTTAGTGAGGTTCTGTAACATTCCGTAAGTCAAAAAGGGGATGATTATGTAATCCACAAGGTTCCGTAACATTACGGAAAGAAAACAAGTATCGTTACGAAATTCGTAAGTTTCCGTAACTTTACGAAAAAAGAATCACCAAAAAAAAGCAGAGGGAGTGTACTTAGTAAAAATGGGGCTGCAAATAGCAAGCAGGCCCACTTGGGCCCTCCAGAAGATTCCTCCAGAAGGCTGTTGCTTCTGGAGGAAGCAACCTGGCTCGCCTGGGCGAGCTGGGCGGCAACCATCTCCCCTATTTTGCTATAAATAGGGGAGGAAGTGAAGAAGAAAAGGGTTCAGCCCCTTAGGCACTTCTCTCTCTTTCGAATTTGCTTGGAAAAATTGTTTCCGTGAAGAAAATCTGAGCCGAGGCGCTTCCGAAACATTTCCGTAACGTTTTCCATGAAGAATTTCGCAAAGGTTTCAACCGTTCTTCGACGTTCTTCATTCGTTCTTCATCGTTCTTCGATCTTCAACGGGTAAGTACCTCGAACCAAGCTTTTCGATTCATTCTATGTACCCATGGTGGTCCACATTGTGTTTCGTGTATTTTTATTCTCATTTCATTTACTTTTTATACCCCTTTTGACGTGCTTAAGCCATTTTACTTAAGTCATTTCTCGCTTAACTTAAAAATAAGATAAATTTCCACCGATTGTTTGAATTGTATTATCCGTTAACATCGGTTAAAATAAATTCCGACCGTTCGGTCGTGCCGTAACCACGTTGGAAATCAAAAAGAGGTAAAAAATAATATAATAATAAAAAAAAACATCTTTTTAGTAAAATAAAGCGGAAAATCAATCGGACGTTTTCTCATTGGGATTTCTCATTCTTAACCGAATTGACTAATAACTAAAGTGAAACTAAGGCTAAAATCAACTCGCCTAGTCAAGCTCGTCCATAAAAATAGGTTTTTAAAGTTTGTCATTTCAATTTCTTACTAAGTAAAATGGATCATTTTTAAGGTCCAACGCCTTAAAATGGTCACCTCTTAAGTAAAAAAGAATTACTTGATAAGAAAGAACTACGTAGGTCTGATTTCCTCATCGCAATTGAGGAATACGTAGGAGCAAAGGGAAACACCCTTGTCGACAACAAAAAGAGAAAAATATAAAAAGGGTATAAAAGATATAAAGACATAAAAAGGGAACATAAAAATCAAAGTCACGTTCGCACATTCGATTAAAGGCTGTCGTCCCTTGGGACGGACGTGTGGGGTGCTAATACCTTCCCCGTGCGTAAATACAACTCCCGAACCATTCACTAAAAGTTTGTAGATCGCGTCTTTTCCGGTTTTTCCGACGTTTTCCTCAAATAAACGTTGGTGGCGACTCCGCGCGTATTCCTTTCGTGGAACACGCATCCCGCGAGTCGCGCGTCGCCCTATACCGAAGGGTAGGTTGCGACAGGTTGGGTTTGACTCTTCTACAAGAACAACCCAATCATCTGCCTCTCATGACTTTACCTTCATTTCTAGGGTTGGGACTATATCCATTGATCATAAACATTTTCCTCTCACCCATCTCTTACACCCACTCTAGTGCATTGGTTCACCCTCATTAATATCTAAGGATTTATTCTTTGACTAGTAAGTTACTTCAACATCTCTCTTTTGTTTGACTTCAATTTTCTTTCTTGAGATTTACTCTCTAACAATTACCTTGCATTAGTTCCTCCTCGAAATCAAAATACATTCTAACAGTTATACTCATATAGTATCATTCTAGGTATATCTCTCTCCATGTCCTTAACCTTGTAACAACATTCAATCACCTTATAGTCACAGCGATAATGATACATATTTTTAGCATATCACAACTATGGATAAAATCATTCACACATCACACAAGTATAACACACTGCATACATGACACTTATATCACAAAAAACACACAAGCCAGACAAACTCATAATAATGCACTTATGCAATGCGATGTTTCGTTTCTTTTTTCTCATATGCATATGATACCAAAAAAATCATTTGCGAAAGAAGGTTAGGAGGACTTGTAGTAACAAACTCATGTGATTTCATTACTACACTTTCACTGAGACAAGACTATCGGAGATGCATCAACGTTACCTAGTTTTGCAAGGATATTCCAACCCATGAGATTAGCATGAATCACGTAGAGATTCCAAATCAAATAATATCCTAAAGGACGGAGTCGTTTCAACTCATTCATCCCCTTCCTAGTTGAGCTCAACCACATCCCTCATCTTAAAACATATGAACATTTATGATGCATGTCTCAAACATTCACACACAAGCAGTTCCATTGAGAAAAGGAATCTTAACATCCATTTCATATAACCTGAAATCCATAATACATACAAAAAGCAAGCAATAACTTAATAGCTTCCAACCTTGCAACAGGGGCATAGGTCTTATCATAGTCAATGCCTTCCTCTTGGTTGTATCCTTTAGCAACCAATATGTCCTTGTTCCTAACTATGATGCCTGATTCATCAAGCTTGTTTTGAAATGCTCATTTGGTTTCGATTGGCTTGTGAGAGCAGGTTTAGGGACTAAATCCTGTAGAAGCAAATATATCATGAAGTTTTGATGATGCCAAAGAAACACGCTTCTCGTGTTTGATCCAAGACAAGACTCCAAGAAATCCAAGATAAATGTTGATGTTAGTTCTTAAGAGTCTTAGAAAGCATTCACTAATTGATGATGCAAAGGTTTGGCCAAAGGATGCTTGTTTGAAATTTTAAAATATGGTATTTACTCTCTGCTAATCGATTACCCGAGGATGTAATCGATTACCAGTGGCCAAAATGCTTTTTGAAATGTTTTTAAATATTTTTGAAAGCATGTAATCGATTACACAAGGCTTGTAATCGATTACCAGCAGTTGAAACTGTTTATAACAACTATTAGAATTTTGAATTCAAATTTTAAAGCTTGTAATCGATTACATAAGGCTTGTAATCGATTACCAGAAGGAATTTTCAAAAATAACTCCCAAGAGTTACATCTGTTCAAGAGATTTTTGAATGGCCATCAAAGGCCTATAAATAGGTGACTTGGGACACGAAATTCCTAAGAGACAGTTTTTCTGAACTAAAATGTCTTATCCTCTCAAAAAGATTCCTTGGTCAAACACTTGCATATTCAATAAGGAATCTTAATTGATCTTCAATTGTAATATCCTTCTCTTAAAGAGAGAAACTTCTTCTTCTTCTTATTCAAAGAGATTGATTAAGGGACCGAGAGTCTCTTAAGATGTAAGGATTTCTGAACACAAGGGAAGGGTTGTCCCTATATGGTTCAGACTTTGTAAAAGGCATTTTACAAGATAGTGGAAATCTCAAGCAAGTTGCTTGGGGACTGGACGTAGGCATAGGGTGTGGCCGAACCAGTATAAAAACTAAGTTTGCATTCTCTCTTCCCTTAAACTTCTTTTAATTATTGCAGTTTATCTTTTACTTTAAAGAAGTTTATTTTTGAATTGTTCTTTGAGTAATTCATATTAAGGGTGCATTGTTAATCCAAAAAGAGAATTAAATTTTAATTAGGCAAAGTTTTGTATCTTAATTCAACCCCCCTCTTAAGATACTAAGGCCGCTTGTCTAACAAATCCCTCACTTCATTCCTTTTAAACTGATTTAATTCTTCATGCATAGACAACAACCAATGCTCATCATATAAAGCTTCATTTATGTTTCTTGGTTCAATCCGAGAAACAAAAGCTATGTTATTGCATAAAATCCTAAGTCTAGAGAGAGTGGATACTCCCTTTGATATTTCACCAATTATGTTGTCCAAGGAAAGGTCTCTTTGAGTTCTCCATTCCCTTGGGAGGTCCTTAGGAGGTGTGGCAGTGATTTCCTTGCTTTGTTCAAGATCATTAACTTTGGTTTCATCTCTAAGTGCAGTGTCCATATCCTGAAAACCTGCATATTCATCTTCCAATGTATATTCTTAAACAAAAAAGTTAGTTTCATCACACACAACATGTACAGATTCTTCCATAGACAATGTTCTCCTATTAAACACTCTATATGCCTTGCTTTGTAATGAATAACCAAGAAAAATTGCCTCATCGGCTTTTGCATCAAATTTGCTAAGAGATTCCTTTCTATTGTTTAAAACAAAGCATCTACATCCAAAAACCCTTAAATGAGAAATATTTTGTTTTCTTCCTTTGTAAAGCTCATAAGGAGTTTTCTTTAAAATATGTCTTATAAGAGTTGAAAGTATAGCATATAGTACTCACAACATCGGCTTAAAAGTACTTTGGTAGCTTTGTTTCATTTAGAAGAGTTTTAGCTTCTTCTTCAAGAGATCTATTTTTCCTCTCCACAACATGATTTTGTTGAGGTGTTCTTGGGGCGGGTAAATTGTGGTGAATTCCATTTTCTTCACAAACCTTTTCAAAAAACTCATTTTGAAATTCACCTCCATGATCACTTCTAATTGAAACAATATTATGACCTTTCTCAATTTGAATAACTTTGGCAAGTTTGTGAAAAGCATCAAAAGCATTATTTTTGGTTCTCAACAATTACAAAGCCATAGAAGTTGCCTCCTAAACTCATGGTTCTTGAAGGTCCAAATAAATTCATATGAAGTAGTTCAAGGGGTTTTGAAGTAGAAACCAGATTTTACTTTGAAAAGAGTTTTTAACTTGTTTCCCCTTTTGACAAGCTTCACACAATTTATTTTTCTCAAACTTGAACACCTCAACAAAATCATGTTGTGGAGAGGAAAAATAGATCTCTTGAAGAAGAAGCTAAAACTCTTCTAAATGAAACAAAGCTACCAAAGTACTTTTAAGTTGATGTTGTGAGTACTATATGCTATACTTTCAACTCTTATAAGACATATTTTAAAGAAAACTCCTTATGAGCTTTACAAAGGAAGAAAACAAAATATTTCTCATTTAAGGGTATTTGGATGTATAGATGCTTTGTTTTAAACAATAGAAAGGAATCTCTTTTTAACTAGATGATTGAGATGATGCATGTTTACATGCGTAGCCCTACGATGCCATAGCCAAAAATCATCAATCTTGCTTACCAAACTACTAAGTTCATGAAATGATGCATGTTCAATGTTAAGCATGTAGATATTACCTATTCTTTTACTTATATGAACAACCTCACCAGTTTTTGCTTCACAAATGAGACAATAATTCTTGTTAAATTCAATTTTGAAGCCTGTCACATATTTGACTTATGCTCAAGAGATTGTGATTAAGACCATCAACATACAAAACATTTTTTATTTGTGTCTTATGTTGATTTCCAATATTTCATTCTCTCATAATTCTTCCCTTATTATTGTGTCCAAAAGTGATGTAACAACCTGCCTCATCGCTATGATATCACTTACTATAAAATGTGACATTTCAATTTTTAAGTGAAAGCTCCATTAATTTGATTGTGAAAATGATGGTAAATTTTTCGTGATGTACATTCATCAAACAACTCACAAACACGTGAACAAATACATACATACATATATATATATATATATATATATATATATATTATATACCACTACACAACTTTCAAATGTCAGAACATAATTCAGATTTTTTACATATATCTAAACTTGGGACTTACATGCCCAATGAAAAAGATTCAAGGAACCAACTAAGGAAGAGTTCATAACAAAATAAAACTCTCCCCCAAAATAAAGTCCAATGTTATTGTAACACCCTGAAATTTCGATAATTGAAAATAGATGTTTGATGTTTCTCTTGTGTTATTTGATTACTTGATTAATTTGGATGAGTTAAGGTATTGTGTGAATTAGCCATGTGTGATCTGCTTGATGTGGATGTCGAGTTATGTGGACTTTTATTGACTTAGATTGAAATTATGAGATTACAAGTTTTACTTAAACCTATTCCACTAAAACCACAATCCTGGATATGTTAACCGTTGGATCGCTTTCACATTTGGACTGTAGGCTTGCAACCCAAATTTGCAAAATACGACCGTTGGATTTGCAATATAACATCTTGAGTATTAGATATTATATTTTAACCGAAGAAGTAAAATTTGAGCTGGATCAGCTCGCCCAGGCGAGCCAAATTTTGCCTGGGCGAGTGTTGTAGGCTACAAATACGTCTAGTAGCGTAAAAGAGCCATTTATTCCTCCTTCTCTTCCCCTAAATCCTCCCCCAACACCCCAACCTCCTCCTCCACCACCATTGACCACCGATGATCGCCACGAGTCGCCTTTGCTTGCTGTCAAACCACTACACGGAGAAGAACAGTTTAATCAGAGCAGAATCATCAAAACTCAACTCGAGGATTCAGTAGATAATGAAGCCTCCAATCCTTCCTTCATAGTTTCTTTGAGGTAACCGTGATTTCTAAGCCTTCTCCTTGTTAGTTTGAGTATATCTTTGTATCTCTTCTGACTTAGGTACCATTATTCGATGTTTTTACACTTACTTTGAAAAACCCTTGAAAAAGAGACATTGTAAAAGTTTCCTTTTTGTAAAATAGACTTTGTTTTTGTAACATTTGTTGAACCCTAATCACAGTGGCGTGATCAGAATTTCAAAATGACCTCTCTTTGATATGAATCTCAAAACACCCCTTTAGCCCCTTTTTAAATTGAATGGGTATTTGACCCCAAAAGTTAATATTAACTTTGTCTTTGAAATCTATACTGAATTATCTTTGATTTGGTATATATAGAGCTCTGCGTTTGGATGAACAAACGTGGACCTAAGAGATCTTAGAACAACGCCGCAAGGAACTAACAGAGAGATATAGATAGGTGAGGGGAGTTTATTGTTTGTTTACAACTTTTGATAGCATAGTTGGGGTTAGGGAACCCAATTATGGGAATGTATGTCTGTTCCTGTGCATGCTGGTTTTTAAGAAAAACTATATTTTTAACTAATGGGATATGATATATTTGTTATTGATGTGCATGTTGGTTTTCAAGAAAAATTGTGTTTTTAACTAATGGGATGTGATATGTTTGTTATGGATGATTGAAATTGTCAATGATGTTGTTGTTGTATTGATTGGAATTTTTAGGAAAAGTCTTAATTATAGAGGAGACTTTGCCCAAAATTATATATTTGTTCTTCTATTTACTTCTTTATTAAATTTTAAATGGGCATAAGAGTTTGTTTTGAATACCATACTTTTCCTCTTTAATTTAGAATTTTCCTTAAAATATAAGTCTCTTGATATTATAGATCGTTGTTGCATGGGGTTTATATTGCCTGAAGACCTGGGGAATGTGAATCCCGGGCATGAATTTATATGTATGTATGTGGAATGTGATTGCTTGTGATGTTGATAATGATGTTGAGATGAGATGATGTTGATGTTGACGATGTTATTGTGATGATGTATATTGTTTATGTACATGGGGTGTGTGGTGACCATGTTGGATATCCCTACAAGGGGAAATAGAGTGTTTTAAAGAGTTTTAAGCATTCTTGGAGAGAGAAGGGGATGGCTTAAAATCATTAACTATCCATGGTCAGTGCATTGATGATGCTCATGTTTCATACTTCATATTGCATGGAAATAGTACAAACTTTGTCAATAAGTACTCGTAGTTTTTCATGAGGAAAAATACTTGTACTTGGGCACATGTCACTTGGTTTGGAAGTTCCTTGAGACTTAGGTTGATCACCATGGGGGGGAGTTGCCTGTGCATGACAGGAAGACCTCGACACTTTCTGCCTAGTTTTCCTAAGTGAGAGTGTCATATGGACACGCTTAGACTATTTCCTGATAAATGGTATTGCATTGCATTTTAGAGTTGAGTCAGGTACATGCATCATTTTGGGCATATATGATTTGAATTTTGGAACAGTTGATGACTAGTTTATTAAGTGTAGGTTGAACCAATGGGTTATTAAGAGTGATTGTGGTCATTGTTATTGTTTTCTTGTTAATCATTGTCTTTGGGTGTTTTTTGATCTTTTATAATAAACTCATCTTTACAATTTTTGTATCGTGTGATTGGTGCCTATGATGATCTCGAACTTTCATTCATGGGAGCAGATGAGCAACAGTAGGTGACTTGGAGGGAAGTATTTTGTTAGAGCCACCAAGCCGACGTGATAATTTTGGAATTTATTTTGGGGGAGAGTTGTGTTTTGTTATGAACTCTTCCTTAGTTGGTTCCTTGAATCTTTTTGATTGGGCATGTAAGTCCCAAGTTTAGATATATGTAAAAAAATCTGAATTATATTCTGACATTTGAAAGATGTGTTGTGGTATTATATATATATATGTGTGTGTGTGTGTGTGTGTGTGTGTGTGTGTGTGTGTGTGTGTGTGTGTGTGTGTGTGTGTATTTGTTCACGTGTTTGAGTTGTTTGATGAATGTACATCGTGAAAAATTTACCATCATTTTCACAATCAAATTAATGGAGGTTTCATTTAAAAATTGAAATGTCACATTTTATAGTAAGTGATATCGTAGTGACGAGGCAGGTCGTTACATTAATGGTATCAGAGCCGATCGAACCTTTCAGCTAGTGAGTTGTGATTCTGCTATGTTTCTTTGTGCATTCTCTGGTTACCTTGTTGAATGCTTGGTTTTTGTTGTTTGGATTTGGAACTTCGTCACTTTGTTGTATTTCCATGAGTGATAGAGATTTGAATGTTGTAGTCATAACATGTTTGTATCCCTGATGTATGTTTTACCATGAGTTTCAATGCTTTGTCATGAGTTATTAGACTGACCATCTGTATAATTTGTGAAGTGCAATGGGAAGACATGGCAAGCGGTCAGGAATACAAAGGATGGAAAATGAGTGCTAATGTTTCAAGGGAAGACTATTTTAGAGGAGTATTTTCTTGAGGTATCAACTCTTTTTTTTTTCAATGTTCTCACTTCCTGGTGTGCATAGGGAGTAATGGCTGGACGGAATGATCATGCGATAGTTGTTGCTCTCCAATCCTTAGCCCAAGCTATGGGAAACTAAAATAGAGGAGAAGCCATAGAAGCTATGCGATAGTTGAAGTCACGTTTTTGCACACTCGATTAAAAGCTGTCGTCCCTTGTGACGGATGCGTGGGGTGCTAACACCTTCCCCGCACGTAACAACTCCCGAACCCTTTTCTTTAAAATTCACAGACCCCTTTTTGGTTTTTCTAACGTTTTCCTCGAATAAACATTGGTGGCGACTCCCGCGCGTTTTTCTTTTTGGAAGACGCACCCTTTTATTAGATAGTTAAGCCATTTAATCTGTGTGCAATATTTATCGTGACCTTTTCTTCATTTTTTGTTCCCTTTCTTTCTTTTGTGTGCTTATGTTTATATAGCTCTTTTTCTGTGCTTTGGTATTTGGTGTGGCTGTTTGCCTATCACATGCATATTTAGAAATATTTGTTTATTTTATGCACACATGGCACCTACACCTTTGCACATACACAGTGAGTTATTGGGCCCTATACTCGGGTCCGTGGAGAGACAGGAAGTGGAGGTTGATCTGTGGTCATGTTGGGTCTCCGGTTCGCTTGATGATAGTGAAACCTTATCTAGAGTTTTTCTCTTTGATGATATGTTATTGCTGGTAGTCCCAACTGCCGCAATGTTTGATATCAAAGAAGATGATATCTTTAGAAACCTTTGGAAGTTGTGTGCGACCACCTTTGGGAGTTGTCACTAAATAGCAAACCTTTAGCCCCTCCCATTAGGTTCCTAAATTAGGGGCATGGAACAAACACACTATGTTTTGTTTCCTTGATATAGCCATGCATATCTTTATAACATCGTGATTGTCATTCCTGTGTTTTCCATGTTGTTATGTCATTTTGGCATTTAATTTATTGCGTTATCATGCTCGTTCCTCTAGTATGTTTCTCTTTGTGCTACCAACCACATCTCTCATGCATGCATACCCATGCCGTGTCATCACTCATGCATCGCATTTGTCCCGTCATCTTTGTCATGGGAAGTCAGAAGGTCCGCATCGCTTTCTTAATTGCATGCATTGGGCACCATAGTGATGATTGTGAACGAACCATGATACCCAATGCATCGCGGGTAAAAAGGGATGGTCTTCCAGACTCTTGTGTCCGTAGATAAGCATGTTTTGTCATGCATAGCATAAACATTCCTTGCTGCATTCATCATACCTCCTCTATGATAGGATGTTGAAATATTGATCATCACAATTTTCATTCTAGCAAACACAGGGTCAAACCAAGTGCCCTCTTTTAAAAAAAGGTTCTATCATGTCAAAGTCAAAAGCCTAGAACTAGCTAGCTTGCGAAAGCTAGGGCAGCGGATGGATTAAGTTCAACATCAAGCCTTCCGCAAGGCATATAGGAAAATCTGGGATTTGGTCATGATAAAAGTTTTTGTTGAAGCCATCACATCCCTCGCTCAGTACTACGACCAGTCGCTCAGATGCTTCACATTTGGGGACTTTCAGTTGGTACCAACCATAGAAGAGTTTGAAGGGATCTTGGGATGTGTCATACCCTAATTTCGTCCGAGAACCATTGTTTGATGGCATGCAACCTTCGCTTGACCGATTCGAGGAACTTGATACCCATCGTTAAGCAATTCGTGAAGTTTCGCGACATGTCGGGAGTCGAAAGGAAACATTATTGCGCAATCCGTAAAGTTCCGTAACATTCCAGAAGCCAAAGAGGGGATGGTTGCGTAATCCGTAAAGTTTTGTGACATTACGGAAAGAAAACAAGTATCGTTACGTAATTCGTGAGGTTCCGTAACGTTACGGAAAAAGAATCAGCAAAAAAAAGGGCAAAGAGGGGTGTATTTAGTAAAATAGGGGGTGCAAAATAGTAATTTTCAAATCTGGGCCCTTCTAGAGGTTTCTGGGCATTTTCTTGCTTAAGGTGGAAGCAACCTAGCTCGCCTGGGCGAGCTAGGTGGCAACCACCTCCCCCGTTTTGTTAAAAAATAGGCTTCCGGGGCTTCCAGAACACCCGTAATACTTCCGTAAAATTACCATAACCCTAAATAAGCATATTTCATTTAATATGGGTGAGAAGGTAGAGAAAAAAGAATAAAATCAAGTCCTATAGGCTTCCGTAACTTTTTCGTAAATTACGAAAGAAGAGGGGTGAACTTATCAAAATGGGGAGGGGGTGCAAACAACAATTTTGAAATTTTGAATTGGCCCTTCCAGACTGTTTTTCGAAGCTGGATTGCTTCTGGAGGGCTTCTGGAGGAAGCAACCCAACTCGCCTGGGTGAGCTGGGCGGCAACCTCCTCCCTCTTTTTCTTATAAAAAGGCAAAAGGGGGTTGTTCTAAGGGTCCCTGATCCCCCTGGCTATGCATTTCAGCTGTTTTGGGTGAAAAAAATTGTTTTCATGAAGAAAATCCAAGCCGAGGTGCTTCCGTAACACTTCCGAGATGTTTCCGTAAGCAAATCCGTGAAGGTTTTCCTCCGTTCTTCACCGTTCTTCATCCGTTCTTCGTTCTTCAACGGGTAAGTTTCCAAATCCGAGACTTTTAATTCATTTCTTGTTTTTTTGGCTTTCATCTTTATTTCGTTCAATTTCAGTTTCTTTTCTTTCATTTTTTAACGAGCTTTGACCGATCGTTTAAGCCGTTTTCTCGCCTAATAAATGATAAAATGAATTTCGACCGATCATTTGTGTTGTAATCTCGTTTAATCACTGTTAAAACAAAATCTAACCGATCGTTCACGCTGTAACCTCGGTTAAACAAAAAAAAGGCAAAATAATAATAAAATAATCAAAATATCTTTAAATAAAATAATAAAAAAAATCGGTCGGACGTTTTTTCTTTGGAAGTTTTCTTGAATGAATTGACTAATAACCAAAGTGAAACTAAGGCTAAAATCAACTCACAAATCAAGCTTTGTCTGCAAAAATGACTGAAAACTGTTTTAAGGTCCAACGCCTTAAACGGTCCTCTTTGCTTTTATCGGTTAATATGGACCGTTCAAAAGCATAAAATCAACACATCACTTTACTGCCTTTCGCGAGAACTACGTAGGTCTAATTTCCTCTTCGATGGAGGATACGTAGGAGCAAAAGCCCCGCTTTTGTTGACCTCGTGAGATGGTTAGAGGTCCAACGCCTTAGCTTTCTCACCAAGTAAAATGGATCATTTTAAGGTCCAACGCCTTAAATGACCCCCTTCCAAGTAAAAAGAATCACTTGATTCACCCCTTTTGAAAGAACTATGTAGGTCTGATTTCCTTATCACAATTGAGGAATACGTAGGAGCAAGGGAAACACCCTTGTCGACCACAAAAAGATAAAAAAAAATACAAAAAGCGTAAAAAGACATAAAAACGTAAGAAAGGGAAAATAAAATAATTTGAAGTCATATTTGCACACTTGATTAAAGGCTATCGTCCCTTGTGACGGGCGTGTGGGGTGCTAATACCTTCCCCATGCGTAAATACAACTCCCGAACCTTTCACACTTAAAGTTCGTAGACCACACCTTTCCGTTTTTTTCGACGTTTTCCTTGAATTAACGTTGGTGGTGACTCCGCACATTTTCCTCCCATGGAAGAGGCACCCGTGAGCCCTCGCGTCGCCCTCACGTCGCCCTCCCGCTGAAGGGTAGGTTGCGATAGGATGCCCGCTGGGAGGAAAGAAGCCGTATCTGTTTTCTGGATTCTACCCCTCCATTGCAAGTGTAGAAAAAGTGGTCAAGATCTTGGCATAAGAGTTAGACCGAGTGAAGCAAAACAGGAATGGGGTGGTAGGTATACCAAGGCAGCGCTTGGAGGAAAGGGTTGAAGCTTTGGCAGATCAAGGAAAATGGATTTCATTTATTGATATATTAGTGTTGTTGGTGTTTGGGATTGTACTCTTTCCAAATGTAGACGGGCTAGTGGATTTAGCAATGATCGACGTTTTTCTTGCTTATCACCACAACAAGGAAAGCCCGGTCATTGCTGTTTTGGCCAATGCCTATGACATATTCGACCTGAGATGCGAAAAGACTAGTGCGAGAATTGTCTGTTTACACCCATTCTTTATGTATGGTTGGTCTCCTATATTTTTCGTCATGAAGGTAGACCTGTTTGTCCCCTACAAGGTCATCGCATGTGTGCCAAAAAGGGAAAGGCAAATTGGGAGGAACTCTTGGCAGGTATGATAGGAGAGTCCATTAGTTGGTTCCCCCGATGGAAGGAAGGAGGGGCCGAAGTTTTGTACTCGTGTGGAGGATTTCCAAACATCCCCTTGATGGGAACAAGGGGATGTATTAATTATAATCCCATATTGGCCATAAGACAACTAGGTTACCCTATGAGAGGGGTGCCGTCGAAAGAGATCATCGCGCCTTTCGTTGCACAGGGTTTCAGTGAAGGCAATGCAAAAAGGCTTTAGAGAATCCAAAAAAGCATGGAATACAATGGAAAGAAAAGACAAGGAGCTTAGGGGAAGCAGCAACAGTGTCATCGGCGACTATCATAAGTGGTTGAAGGCTATGATGCAAGGGATAACTTGGCTCCCAAAGCTAAAAGATCCAAGTGGGAAGGAAGTTGAAGTCGTCGAAGAAAGCGAAGAAGTGCAAGCCTTGAATGTAGAGCTTGAAAGAACGAGAGTGGTCAAGGAAAAGCTCAAGACAGCAGTCACTAGGGTCAAAAAAGAGTGTGACAAGCTAAGGGATGTCAATGTGACTATGGCTGAAGCGTTAGAGCGGGAAACTAAGAGGGCCTAGAAGGAAGAATGGAGTAGGAACAAGTTTCAAGCGGCTCTGTGGGGTAGCAACAATGAGCTCAAGCTTTGAAGGGCCGAAAGGAACGAGTCAAGGGTGGAAAGCATGGTTTCAGAGGATAAATTAAAGGCTTGTCAAAGATCAAAGAGAAGTTTGACCGAACAGTTGAGTAGAACAGAAGAAAATATGTTGACAATCATTGACCAGTATAAGGAGAAGGTAAACCTAGCTCCTAGTCTTGGGCAGAGACTAGAGGACGAGCATGCAAAGGTATCAGCTCTACAAATGGAAAGGGAAGCAAGAGAGAGAGTGATAGAATCATTGCACAAGGAGCCTGTGAAATGGATGGATAGATTCGCTCTCACTCTGAATGGGAGTCAAGAGCTTCCAAGGCTGTTAGCCAAGGCCAAGGCAATGGCGGATGTATACCCGACTGTTGATGAAGTTCATGGGTTTTTCGATTATTGCCAACACATGATCGAGTTCATGTCCCACATAATTAGGAACTGCTGAGGCGTTTGTTTTTATGCTTTGGATTTGGCATGATAAACAATGTTGTTTCTGAAAATGAGATTTGATTCGACCTTATGTCTTTGCTGAAATTTCTGCGCGGGTTCAATACTTTGGCAACTTATCATTATCATGCATTCATGTTTATTTCATTGTCGCATTACTCATTGCATTTAGTTTTTTTAGCAGTCGTAGGCAAAAAGTAAAATCAATAACCAAAAAGAACGAATGCACTTTTCGGCACCTCTACCAGACACGTGCCAAAACCAAAATCATGAGTGAAATAAAGGAAGTGCAAGAGTAGATGAAGGCCGACATGGAGGCCATGAAGGACCAAATGACCTCCATGATGGAGGGCATGATGAGTATGGGAAGGATGAAGGAGGACAACACAGTCGTAGTTGCCACCACTGAGGCGAATCCAACTCACCCATCCGGCATAAACCAAACCAGTCGTCTAGCCCTAGACATGGTAGGTCAGGGAGCATAAGTGTTGGGCAATACAGGCGGTCCCTATATGGTGCAAAGTTAGAATTCGTTCCCACCATATGTCTTGCCACCTAACTATACACCACCCGATGCAATGCATGTGCCCAACGAGAACGCCAACCACTCCATTGTTGTTCTCCTTGAGGGCCAACAACCCTAGTTGGGGCGTGCACCCTTTGCTCAACCTAGGGGAGAAGCCTGTGAAGAGCCCCAGGATCACACTCTGGGTGATTTCGAGTCATACCCTACATATGCCACTGAGGGACCAGCGTTTGGTGGCATACCTCAGCCCAATGAAGCGGGAACCCCCCAACACCGCCCGTTGCAACCTTTGCATTTCTTGGTAGGGAGACTACCTCCGGCTATGGAAGAGAGAGAGAAATTTGATCTCACAGAGGAAA